>NC_045444.1:31726197-32002589 GCF_002776525.5 Piliocolobus tephrosceles | reverse complement strand
AAGGAAGGAAGGAAGGAAGGAAGGAAGGAAGGAAGGAAGGAAGGAAGAAAGAAAGAAAGAAAGAAAGAAAGAAAGAAAGAAAGAAAGAAAGAAAGAAAGAAAGAAAGAAAGAAAGAAAGAAAGAAAGAAAGAAACCCATGGGTAGACTATGTTATGTGTACCTAGTCTTTAATTGTAAAAGTTTATTTAAAAAAATAATTACTCTCTTTCTGGGGTCCCAATGCTAATAATATGTTGACTGTGAAAAACAAGTCATCAGCTTGTTACTGCAATTGGTATTGCCTCCAAATTCTCCCTTCATTAAAATAAGGCCACCTGATTTAATTAGAAGTATTCAGCATGCCTATAATATTTTTGGTCACAATTTAAATTACATGTCTCAAATAGGGATTAAATTGACATTTAGTAAGACAATAATTGTATGTTAAAAGGAAAACTAAGTTTATTTCTTATTGTTTCTCTCACAGCAGCTTTGCCAACTCTGTTATTAAGACCCAAGATGTTCTTAGAGACTTAAATTAATGGGTTTATTTTTAACCATTAAAAAAATAAATGCAAACCCCAGGTCCGTAAAACCTCCTCCATGTCTCTTCTAACTCTCTGAATCTGCTTTTTTTTTTTTTTTTTTTTTTTTTTTTCTATTCCTCAACCCGTTTTTGAAACTATGGGAGCAACAGCACTGAGATATCAACTTCCTTACCAACAGGGTGCAAATTAGGATCCGAGGCTGATCTATTAACAGACACAGGGAGTAGCTGTTTGTTATCTCAATGACTTTAGTTCTTCCTGGGTTCTTCCTGTATACTGAAATAGCTGGCATTGCCCTTGACAGAAATAAATTATTTTGAAATTGGAGTGAAAATGAATTGCTAGCAAAAGCAAATTAGCTGTGGAAGTATATTGGTCTCCTTTCTGTTGCTTGAATTTCTTCACATTCTGCACTCTTTTACGTCCCACACTTGGCAAAGAATCTTCTTCCTCTATACTTTAAAGGTCATATAATCTCCTGCAGTTCCTATCTCTTTGAATCTCCCTCTTCTAATCCCTTCTTTTGATGAAGGAGAAATTACTCATTGTCCTCCTGATGTTTATGAGAACGTTCCTCCTCTTTGGGGCCATTCTTCTTCTTGGAAACTTTTTTTTGGGGGAAGTTATATACTGCTGTAAGGGATAGCCAGAAACAATTTATAAGGAATGCAAATCTAAGTCAAGAGATACAAAATTTTATAACTTAAATGTGTCCTGTCCTTTACTCAACTATGGTGCTTCTATGTCAACTTGTGGATTTAGGGAAAGATACTGCTGCGAAGTGTAGACCCCTTACTCTCTCTAAATTAAAGCACACCAGCTCATCAGAGGTAATGTTTCTTCCTGTCTAAACACACTTACCTGTGAGATCCTCTGCATCTTATTAAAAGCAGAACTCATAACCAAGTTTAGAGTGCAAGCCATGTTGACTCCTCAAAGTGGGAGGTTTAGGACTGAATTTGTGTCTTTATAACTGTCTTTTAATTTTCTTCTCAACATTTATGAACTTTTTTAAACATTGAATTTAATAATCTGTCTGGTCTTCTAATATTTGTTTGCTTTTCTTTTCTGATTCCTTTGCCCCTCCTTGAATTTCAATATGTATGAAAGAGAAACTGGCATTTGTAGATAACCACAGAAGTATCTCTGATGCTCTTTTGCTAAATCTGTTTTCTTTGTCTTAGGATGTGGAGTTAAAATATAATTGAATTCTATATTTTAAGTGTCTTGTCTTTCTAATCAAGAGTGTTTTATTTCATTAGCAGAGTTTCCACTGTAGAGGTAAGAGGTAAAAATGGGAAGACTAGATATAATAAAGCAATAGATAGAATACATCAGTATTTTCTTCGAAAACCATAGTTGTTTGGCTAAACAGCTGTAATACTCTGAGAAACTGATGCAATGTTTCCTGAAGAGGAGTTAGGTCTAACACACTGGGCAAAGTGAGAGGATTTTCAGAGAAGTAATGGGATTTGTCATGAAGTTATGGGCAAAGAGAGGTTGTTTAGCCCACAGAGAAGGAATGGAAGAATTAATAAGAAAAAAATAATACCCAAAGACTAAAGATGTAGGAAGAGAGCTAACTATGGTTGGTGAGTCTGATTAAAGTAGCCAGCATATCTGAGTAACGAGGCATCAGTGAATCAATATTGACAAGCATTCTGAGTTCCATAGGTATTGCGCAAGTTCCAGGATAAGTGTGGCTGCCACATATGCCATGTAACTTAGAGTCATAAAGGATAGAGTAGGGAAACCAGAATAGAAAATATCAATTTTCTTGGAGCTATGTATATGCTAGAGGGATGATAGCTAATTGGAATGAATAGAATTCTGACACGTGGGCAGTAGGAGTGAGTTATATGGAGGCAAGGGAAATAGTAAAAGGGAGCCACCAGAATTGTTTAATGGAGTGATGTGAACCTAATTAAGAATGAGATGGATGCTACCAAGAGGGAGTATCAATAAGCCCCTTATCTTTCTCAAAAGACACCTGCAAACTTCTAATCATCATTTAATATAAGTTTCTGAGTATCCCACATATACTCTAGGGAGCTTTATCTTATCCCTCTAAGATAGAAATAATCATGCTCTTCTCTCTGTTACCTCTGTGCTTTGAATACATTTTAAAGGTGACCTAGCATACCATCTTATAATTATTTGAGAACCTATTTGTTTCCTTTACTAGAAGTGAAGCTCATTAAAAGCTGGTTACCTTTTTTCTTCTTTACTTCTCCTTGTAAATTACCAAGCACTTAACACCATACTTGACTTTTTGTAGGTGTTAAATGAATATTAAATAGAATTTAATTTTGACAACTGTCCTGGTTTTAATTAAAATTCTTGCCACAAAGTTTACTGATAGTAGGGATGGGTGAATCCACGGTGGGGACAGGAGAAGTTTCCCTTTTTAGTTATCTGTTTGGGCAGGAAGGAGAAAATAATATTATTTGACAAAGGCTCCTGAAAATGGTGTATAAATATTGTGTTTCTAGTTTAGGTGGTGCTTTCACTGATCTCAGTTACTAGAGATAAGACTACCAGACCATTCATAGGGGAGAAAAGTTATTCTATTGCTGAAAAATTGGACCTTTAGCATAAGTCATTGTATGACCTTAGTGCTTTGCAAAGCTATGTTTCTCCTGATTACTTAGTGTGTTTTACCTCATACATGATGTAAATAAATCTTATAACAGATTTTTTTCCACTTTTGCTTTGGCTGCTATGAAGCTCAATGAAGTGCTATCATCTCATCTTAGGTAACTTTACTGCACTTTTTATCTTTTATTTCTTTATATTACTTCTCCCCAGGACTCTACTTACGATTATAATCCTTTTTCCCTTCACCTCAATACTCTATTATATTACCGTATGATTTTTTTAAACAAGCTATCTCAAATACATCTGGGAACAAGGCAGGATATAAAGTAATTAATAAGTAAAATAAATCCAGGCACGTTAGCTCCGCATACTACCTGCCTGCCAATACCACATAATACAAACCATATTGCACTGTTTAGAATGAATGAAAGCAAAGGTCTGGAGTTGGTGGCTAACAGGCAGAATCCTGCCCACTGACATGTTTTGTTTGGCCCACACAAAGTGTTTAAAGTATGAATTACTTGCCAACCTTTAAGAATCAGAAAATTTTACACAAAATCCCAGTTTTTCTTAAAGAAGCCTCCATTCCATGATAGCAACACTTTGAACAGTAGCTGCTCTTTCCAAGTTCATTCAGTCCATGACACTTGATTTGATTTCTGCTGTATTTCACTTGGCTCCATTGCATTCATTTATATGACCTGCTAGACACTCTAAGGATTTGGCTTGGGGCTCTTGCATTAATGAGATGACCAATAGACATTAACTTACTTACAATTATTTTAATCACAATTAACTTATTTGCAGTCAATTTAATTACAAACATTTGCTGGATTTGTTTTCTATTAGTAGAATAATGAAATACTTTTTTTGTTGTTGCTTTTGCTTCTTCTTTCTAGTATAAATGAACTAGCTGATATTTTATAGTGTAAACCAGAAAAATAATACTGACATCCATATATTGTAATTTCATGTATCTGGGAATTAATAGTTTAGCCATCTCAACCCTTCAAATACCAATTTTGAATCTGGAAATAAAGCCTTACAACAGCTATCAGAAACCTGTCTTAGAATCTTTTGACCTCAGTGAGGGTTTTAGTAACTCTTACTTAACAAAGTATTCTAACAAGCTTCATTATCTTTTCATCAGCCCAGAGCAGAGTAGATATATTGTTAAACGCAACACAATTGTAAATGACAGGGTAACAAAACACATTTTATATTTGAAGACTTCTAGGCCAAAAAAAAAAAAAAAAAGGTAAAGTTTAGAATTACTGCTTGATGAAATTAAGCATTTTCATAAAGGTTCAATTACTTTGTATCTTTTATTTAAGAAAGTGGTGAGCCTGCTACCATGTTTCCCAACACCTGTAGTGTGCAGGAGCTAGTCATACTGGTTCATGACAGCCCCTGTTGTGTATCTTTTCCAAACTCTGCACTCACTGACATTATGTTGCTGTTTTTGTTTATTTCCAGAGAGCCAGTTGTTAAATATTTATGAACACATCACTGCATCACTTCCAGCCAAAGCCTGCTACGCTTTTTCTCCATGGCTTTGTACCTTAGCATGCGCTGTTATCTGTGTCTCCACCCTGAAACACCGACTTCCACTTCCTCCATTTAGAGAACTCTTACTTTTCCATTAAAGTCCTTTTTGTATGTAAGCTCCTCTGTGAATTCTTCTCCAATTTTAGACAGGAATAATTGTCAATTATTTATACCAAAATCCTTCCCATTATTTGGGACTTATCTTTTTATACTTTGCCTCTTTTTCTATAGAGTGATTTATTTCCAAGAGGACGAGAACACAACATTTTCCTTCTCCTGATTATATATCCTTTCATCCAGAGCCATGGCGGCTATCCACTCTGGATGGAATGTAAAGTGCTGCTGAGCCTAAATTCAGTTGGTTTCCTGGTAAATGAATGAAGTGGATAATTTTTCATTCTTGGCTCTGTACTAACATTTAATGAAAGGCAATGAAAACGCAAAGGCATAAGATAGGAACATAAAGGAATAGGTTCTCCAATCTGTCAGAGGGAAAAGGCACTTTTATTAAAGACTGAAAGTATATTATCTTTCCCTGTCTTCATAAGGGCAACCTGGCACGATCTGGGCAAGTGTATGAAAATGTCTAATGCATGAGAGGTATTTTAAGAAAAAAAATGGTTAGACAAGTTGATCCTTAGCAGCACTGAATGCTTATTTCATGTTCTCTTACTTTTGCATAGAAATTTCTCAAAATATAGCAACCTCAACTTTCTGTGCACTCCATACAAATTGTGTGTGACAGGTCAGTTATTTAATATTAACTAATACTCACCATGTCTTACAATCCATTTCATTTAAGTCCTCCGATGTCAGTAACTGAAAACTAAATTTGCATCCAAATCATTTTTTTTCCCCAAAAGTTAAATGTGATTCTGGCAAAAACATAGCTCTTATATTATTTGGTGCTTTTATGATTAAATAATTATGCTCAAGGAGCTTCATTGCTTGTTATAAGCTTTGGATGTGAGGAAAATTCCACAGCAAAGACTGCATCAGTTTGTGAACATTTCTGTGTCATCGCCAAGTTGTTTTTTTTCTTTGAATGTTCTTTGATTCTCCCTCCAAAGAAAGAAAGTCCATTGAGTAGCATCAAAGTGTGGATGTTGTCCATAGCAATCTGGATGGGAATCAATAGCAGGGGGCTTGCCTCACTGTCTATGGTTCAAGGGAGGATGTCACTCTTCAGAGACAGTGTGAGCAATAGGGAAGCAGGGGAAGTTTCTGAATGACCTCACAGCATGAGACGAGCGGTCAGTACCGTAATAATGGTTTACATTGGCAGGACTCCACTTCTGGGGTGGTCTGCAGTGACATTGTCAAGAATCTCTTTCATAGTACTGTGAATACTACAGGGACACATTGGTTGAAAGGTGAAAAGTTGGAAACACTGCTGTTTTTCATGACTGGGGATAAGGAGAGTCCATTTAGGAGCTTATAAGAAGCTGTTTTCGAAAGAAAACAAAACGCCACCACAATTTTTCATGAGTTCTCAAATGCAGTGTGGTGCAGTCTCTCTTGATTAACAAACTGCTCTCTCTGTCCTTCTGGAAATGTGGCTTCCTTTCGGTAGCGTGGTTTTTGCTAGGAAACCTCAATTTGCTGAGGTTGAGAGGTTAATGGTTTAGGCTACAGGTAGCATCAATTATCTAAACTGGAGAACAGATAGTATAAAACAACTAACGTGCATTTTATGAAGTCTCTATTGATTAAGGTTTGTGTTTTGTCTATGTATAGAATAGAAGATTTGCTTTATATAATGTAACTACCAGTGAAAACCTGGAATATTACTCATACTCTTCCTTTTAAGTCCTTGAACGTGTCAACAACCTGGTGATCTAGATTTAATAACTTATCTATTGCAAGTGTACATTTTACTGTTTTACATATATTTGATTTACAGAAAATATAGGAATAATTGAGAAGTTGAACAAGCATGATCTAGAGCAATTTAAAACTACTAGAGCACTTCACATTTTAGGAGTAATTTATATTCAACGTGATGTCAGTTCTACCAAGTCTTGAAAAAGAAAGATCTAAAATTATCTGCCTCTTACATCCATAAGCACATCTTTCCAAATATGATTGACTGAGATTTTACTAGTGCAAAATTTAATGGTATGGGATAGTTAAAAGTAATATAGAGGATGAGCAGAGTGGCTCATGCCTGTAATCCCAGCACTTTGGGCGGATCACTTGAGGTCAGGAGTTTGAGACCAGCCTGGCCAACATGATGAAACCCCATCTCTACTAAAAAAAAAATACAAAAATTAGCTGGGCACAGTGGTGGGCACCTTTAGTCCCAGCTACTCAGGAGGCTGAGGCAGGAGAATTGCTTGAACTGGGAGGTGGAGGCCATAGTGAGCTGAGATAACACCACTGTACTGCAGTCTGGGTGACAGAGCCAGACTCTGTCACAAAAATAAATAAATAAATAAATAAATAAATAAATAAATAAATAAATGTAATATATACCAGTATCACAAATAAAATCTTTATTTTATATTAGCATCATATTTAAGGCATTGATGAATATGTGGTTTATTATTATTATTTTTTACTTTTGCATTTCATCTGAAGTTAGATTTTAATTCATAAATCTGTTTGGCTTGTTTATAGAAAATTTCATTTTAATTAAAATTTGTATTTTTGCAATTATGAAATAATATGGTTAGGTTAAATAGTTTGAAAAATAATGAAAAATAATAAGATACACATATACATCTTCTGTAACATTTTATTGTTCTATGTTTTCAGGCTTATGGCAATGAGTTTTAATTTTTCTACCCATAAATATGTATTTTTATTACAAAATAGATGCTTAAGCAAGCAGTTCAAATATTATAGTAACTTATGCTAAAAATAAATATTTCTCAACATTTGATTCATAGAATTAATAAATTTCAATAGCTTGTATAGTTTGCAGGTTTTTCTTATGAATTAAAAACATATAATGAGATTTAAAATGTAATAGCAAGTTATATTTAAGTATTTTTAAAGAAGTGGCTTTATTTTATGCATACTCTTTTGAAATATTTTTTTCCTCAAAGACAAATAAAAATATAGACTTCTAGGTGAGCATATTTTACGTATATTTTTGATATATAGAATTATGGTTAGTTATTATTTTGTATACATTTTTATCATGATAAATATAATAATTTCTCATCATTATATAGTATTTTAGAATCTTTAAAAAACTTTGTAACAGACCATTATACTATTTAGAAATAAACATTTCCACAGTTTTGATGTCAGTGTAATCAATGCTTTGTCCTATAAGGAAGGAATAAATATCTGTGCCTTTTTCTGTGTTGTTGTTGTTCTTCTTCATGTTGAATCTTTTTAGTGGGAAATATTTAACCAAAAAGTATACAAATTTTCAGGTTCGTGTTTTCTATTGAATAATTACACAATGCAATCCATGTTTATGCCTACAGTTAAAGAGAGTACTTGTTATCCTGAAATTTCCTGCTTCAATGGTCTCACTGATAAGCTCAGTTTTTATATTTTGTGCTAAATGATAGAAAAAATATTCTTACTAGCATTCTCATATTGTTGAGTGATTTAGTATGGAAAAAAAGCATGGCAGCTAGAAAAATGGAGATATATTATTCCCACATAAGTACTTCAGTTACTGAGAATTTAATTATATAAAGTTAAAATCATAACAATTATGTGAAGAAATTTAGAACGTTTGTTAAAATAATTGCTGCAGTGTAAAAAACATGAATGGCAGCATTACAACTAACACTATGTCAAAATGTAACCAGAGGTGGCTCTTGGGAGGTAATGTTCTGAAAGGAAAACCTACGAAGGATGCTGTGAAATGTATTCTCTAATGATCTGGAAGTTGACTCAGATAATGTCTCTGATTTAGTGAGGTACTCCATGGGGTTGCTTCAGGTAGATGTAGAATTGAGGAAGGGGGAATCTTTATCCTCATTGTCATGTCAAAATGATCTGAATATTGCTGATGGTAGAAAAATTTCATGATCTTTAAATTGCCATGATATTAAAGATAAAAAATCTCAGTGATGAATGGAACAAAATATGAATCTAAGGCCAAACATATAAATACGAATTCCTGGTAGTGCATGGATTTTTGGGAAAAGAAAGTTCTCACTTTCAGTAAGTATTCCTGTGCATTTCTTTTGGATGTAGATTTTATAGTAGACTGAACCCATAAGGTCTGTTCAATTATGTAGATACTACATGAGGACATGCTACATGGCAAACTCCTGGAAGACAGGAGCCATGGATGATTCATCATTATTTGCCATCACACATATAGTTGGCATTCACAACATGCTCGTTTAAAACAAGTAAATGAGTGTATGGACTAAAAGAATAAATGAATACTGTTAGCTAAGGCCAGATCTAGAGTGTGGGGTTGTTCTGAGGTTTCTCTATTGGTCTAATACTTCCTGGAAGTTCCTGACCAAATCATCTGATCCGTATGTAAAAAACTAAGCAATTTGCATGAGGCATTGTGCAATTATATAACTTTCCTTTGCAATAACTGAATACTGCCGTGAGGTAGTCATTGGGTCAGCCTTAGTCAAAGTTATAAAGAAGAAATCAAGGTTTACTTTTGTACTTCCTGTACTGCATCCTATTGCTCTGCTTCCCACGTTTTGAATTTTGGTGTCCAGTCTTCTCATGCTGCCTTCCTCCCATCCAAACTTGCTCTGAAGAATCTGGAAATTTCATTTATGTAAAGGTGTAAAATGACTGATATGACTAAAGTTTTGCCCCTCCTGCAGTCATTTTTTACATTAACAGATAAAAATGCCATCTACTCCTTTCTTGTTTGTCTTTTGCCAGAAAAATAAGATCTTATGTAAAAATATAGATATCTATGCCTCAGAAGTGAAGATCTGCTGGGGTTCAGAGATTCGACCGATGTAATTGACCTTTTGTCTGACCGCTCTTGGTTTGGACCTGGTCTTAGATCTTATATCTCTCTCAGGTGCAGTGGGGAGATTAACTCTGCCCCATGCTACTTTGGTCATGCACTGCATCCTCTTTGGACTTTCTCAAGTTTTGTCACTCCAGAAAAGCATGACAATTTCCCTGATTTTATTTTCACTTCCATGAGATTTCACGGAGGGTTAGTGCTCTACATTTTATTATCAATATTAATGGTATCTAAAAATGAATTTTTATGTGAGTATAAAGCAGACCTAACGTGAAGGCTTACTATGAGTTTCTCGACTTTGTTGGTATAAAATTTGCTATTTTGAAGGAAGTATCTGAGATGTACAGGTGTAAGAACCTTTTGAAATCATAGAACTTTTGGAGTGACCTTAGCAATTATCTTGTCATTGTTATTATTATTTATTCTAAAGATGATCAGCACTATAAATCAACAAAACATTGAAGCACAAGGACCGTATCAGATACTAAGTGTAAGAATAGAAATGTTGAGTGATTCTTCTGGCTATGCTTAAATATGTTATGGTGGAAAAGTTACAACTCTTATGAAATAACTAGTGAAAATAACTCCATCCTATTTATAAATGTTGGCTAAATTAATGACTTTTTTTCTATTTTTTTCTTTCCTCTTAAATATAAAACATACTGAGAAACACATAGAAGACAATCATTATTAAGAGTTTTATCAAGCCCAATATATATTTTCCAGATTTTATAATCAAAGGTGAAATATACCTGTAATCCTTCAATAGAATTACATTGTTAGATTCACAGGCTGTCATGTGTTAACATGATCAATGTGCTTGTATTGCTACAGTTTTTCTTTTCTTTCATTGATTCTGTAAGTATACAGATTATAGAATAATATTTGTTCTGTCATGCTAGTGCATTTATCTTATAAAATACATAAATTTAAAGAGAAGACTTTATGCATCATCCAGAAAACAAAGATGCCAAGACAAATATAACTCAGCTGGCTGCTGCTGAGTTTGGACTTCCTGTTTTGTTGCGTGTACATCAAAGACAATCCATGTCACTACCGTTTTCTAGGTGATTAGTGAGTTTTCCACAACAATGTTCTTTTCCTTCATTGAGGTACTATCTCAAATATTTCTCCTTCAGAAATATCTGTGATATAAATATATATAAATACCAAATATAGCATATATATAATATATATAGTTGCTTGATATCTTGATATTTGTTAATGCAAATTGTGATACAATTAGCACTTTCTGGACACTAAAAGAAAATCTAACTCTAAAAAAAAAGAAAGAAAGAAAAGAGAAGAAAAAGAGAAAGAAAGAATTGATTGAGTTGTCCTCTTTAGTTTGTATGACAACATTCCGTGAGTCTCTGGTCCCCAACCAAGGTAAACTGAAATAAAGATTAACTGACTATTGCAAAGGCTAATTTACAGAAACCGCATGAGTAGTTCCTGAGCACAGCCCAGATAACAAAAATATTATCCACATTGTTTACAGTGGAGTTAGTCAGTTTATTAGTTGGAGTGTTTCATTATGTATAAAAGATGCCAATGATAGTCTCCTAGTCAAAATAAACAGGCATAAAGTGTTCCGCATATACAATTTGTGGGGAATAGTTACTTTGCTATTTATTTAATAATTGACCATAAATGGAGTCAAAGTGCAAAGGGAAAAACTAAAAAAGCAGCCCACTAAGGGCTTTTTGAAAGATTGATAAATAACGTGGAATCTCAATTAGGCTGTAGAAGGAATGCAGATATTAAAAATTTGGTCAAGAATCTAATTAGCTGGAGGTAATTAAACAGTCTCACACGGGGTCATTAATCTTTTCCATAGACCTTTGATGTTTTGCACACTGTCTTCTAGTCATTAATAAAATTCATAACACTCCACTTTGTGCTGTTTTATCATCATGTTTTTTCTCTGCAAGAGCATAGAGCAAGTGTCATTGTATCACAAGGGCCTTACTTTAGTTAATTTCTTTTCCTTCCCCCCATGCTTGTTAGGATTAACCATTTAACGATCCAAATGAAAAGCAAAAGACACATTTAAATTTGTCCTTAACTTTAGTAAATAATACAATTTTACATCTTTGTCACCCGTTTTTTAAAAAATGAGGTCTGTACTGTTACCATGAAAATGTTTCTGGAAATGGTAAATAACAGTGGAACTACATTTAGTTATCTGACGATTTACACAGTCACATATTAAAGTTGTAATTTCTCAAAGAGAAGAATAATTATTTAATTCAGGAAAAGAGGCTAAATGGAAATTATTGAACACAAACTGTACATTGAGCAACAAAGGAGCAGAATGCCATTGCAACAGTGCATTATTTTGTTAAGTTTCAAAGTAACGCCATACTCAGAACTGGCTGGGTTATAAAAGGCAAAGAAAATGCAAAGACTGCATTTAGAAAATATGATTTCTGTGATTGAGAGAAAGTATTTTATTCATTTTCATAAATGCAATGTTTGTGTATGTATTATTTTGTTTTAGCCTTTTAACCAAAGACATTTCTGAAAAAAATGAAACCTGTTGTTTCACAGAATTGATTGTATTTGTAATAGAGACTGCTACTCCAAAAGCCATTCTACCTGTCCCCTGATAGACTATATTGAATTAGCAGAGATTGCTAAAAAATGTCCAGTAGTTCTGAACATTTGACTTCAGAAATAATGCTCTCACAATGATGGTATAAGAGAATGTATAGGAAATGGGTTATTCAACTGAAAACACCTGAAAGACTTCAAAAGCATTCATTAAAGAAATACACAGAAAAGACTTCTGCAGAATATAAAACATAGAGAATGTTATTTTATATTGACTGTTTGTTTCTGAAAGAATTGTTAAACCAACCAAAAAAGTAAACTCATAAGCACATTTAATTAAATGAATCTTACTGAAAAAAATCACTTGCTTTTTGAATTTTTTGGGACTGTTAGATATTATCATCTTAGGTTCTTATATGGTATTTTATGTGGGTAAAATCACAGCATTTTTTTTCCACTTAATTTTATCTTCCAAATAATTAGCATTACTCTTTTAAAATAAATAATAACACTTTTCCCCTTAAAATAACCCCAAATATTTGCATGAAGCCAAATTCTGTTTGTTAAAATACTATTCTAACAAACTGTCACATTTTAATATCTATAAACATCTTTATTTATTTAAAGAGTAAGATAAATAAATTCAGAAGAGAAAAATATGTCATTAATGTCATGAAAAGAAAGATCATATTAAAGAAAAATGTCTTTGACTGTTCACTAATAGTGCATTATATGAGATTGAGATGGAATCCATTAGGCATAATATGAAGAGAGGAAACATATCAACTTCAAGTAAAAAAGGAGTCTCTCAGACAATCTATGTGGATTCCCTAATCAAAAATAGAAACACCCACTCACATTGATTAAAATTTAATAGTGATTTAACTAATCAGGATGTTTATTCTAAGCAATTACATAGTAAGGCTAATTGTTAAATTTGTACAGCTTTGTTACTCTCGATCCTCCAGTGACATAAATTTAAAACGGGTTGAAGTTAATGACTAAGGGAATGTAAACCAAATAGTTAAGTATTTTAAAATATTAAAAGACTTAATAACATGCTGGAGTAACACAAAAAAAGGTTTATTTCACACTGTGAAAATTGGACTTCCTGTGATGGATTTTGTACTTTCTGTTTGTAGAGCTATAAATTGTCTTAGGAAGGTCCTGAATTGGAGATCTATTTTTAAAGATATAAGGTAACTTTAAACAAAAGAAAAAGTATAAATGGAATTATTAACATTGTATTTGAGTAAAATTTCAAATGAAGTAGTTTGTATTTTATGCTTATATATCCTTGTGCTTATGCGTTTGTGTGAGTTTTAGGCATGTCGTTTTTAATTGGATATTTTTCACCTCGGAGATATTGTCTATTTTAGAAAAAAAATGAACAATGGACCAGATATTAATGTAATTTATCATTATATGGCATATAAAAACACATCTTAAAAAGCAGTTTTAAAACATAGTGATTTAACTGCGAATAAAAAGACTAGGCATTTAATAATAAATAGCATCAAAGTTTTATTTCCATGAGAAAATAGTTAAACTCCGTAAATATTAAAGCATTAGAAGTTTTTTATTTTAATATTTAGGTGGTTTATATGCTATGTTTATGTTAGCTAACTGGATATTAATGTATGCTTTAAATAGTCTACTCAAAAATCTAGAACTATATATAAATTATCAGAAGAATAAATATTTACTCAGCTAAATTTATCTTTATATCTTTCGGTTCCAGAGTTTGAATCTATTTCTTTACATGAAGAGGACCGAGGGATGAAAAAGTGAGTTTAGTTGCATAAGTATTTGTGATTCAATACCTCCTCCCAATTTCCTGGTTAACTGTAAGGTCATTCCCCAAACAGCAGGGCATAGGGGAAATATACAATTTTAGAATCATTATATCATTTCCTGTCCTATTTCCTGTCAACTGTTTCTGCCAGAAATGGCTAATCATGACCTATTTTCACCAAGCAAGGAAAGAAGCTGAAGTCAGAATCATGCCGTTGAATTAGATCTTTTTCCTAAATGTAGTTATAAAATCTGGACTAAAGAGGGCAGGAGATACTCTATAAAAAAACTACAGAAGCCCAAGAAGAAATCTCTATGAGAAAATCCTCCCCACATTTGAGCATATGATAAAGTGATTTATTTTCAATAAAATCTGCATAAATGCTTTAGTTACTTTGATGCAGTGATTAATGGGAGTTTCAATGATATTTGTAAGCGTGAGATTCCCTCTACACTCAATGTTCAGCCTACTTCATTGCGTTTGTATTGGCTATGAATGTTTCTTAAGCATTCTTCTGAATTTCCAGCAGTTTCTTTCTCAATACAGGAGCAAGGAAGTTAATAGTGGTCTGTCACTACAAAACATGTCATTCATTTAGTGTAAAGTATGAGGTCTTTCTAATCTTTACTCCACCCTCAAACTTATTTTTGAAAACACTTGACAACTTATGTCATAAATGGATCTGTCTCTAAATTAATGTGGATTTCTATGTGTATACCAACTGAAGGGACGTTTAATCTCTTCTCAATAAAAGTCCATGACCTCCCTTTCCCTTTTTTGAAAACTTTTATAAATATATAGAGCAAAACTGAGAATCTGAAACCAGACTACTTGCTGAGAAATAAATGAATGATCATGATCATCATGTGGAGGCAGGTATTCAAGGAAAATTGTTTAATAGAGACCAGGTACTGCAACTTCTCCCTTCTTTACTTTCCAGTGGCACAATTTTATTTTAGTCTATAGATTTATAGTTAATCTGACATCTTCATAAGCATTTGTAGATATGAGGTACTTAAGTAGAAAGAATAACTAGTTTTGAAAAGAATTATATATTTCATGTAGATATTATGTTTTAATTAAATTAAAATACCACGTTATTTTTTCTTTGCATGTATTTAGTCAAGTTTTTACAATTATTGTGATATCTTAATTATCCTAATTTAGTTTACTACAATGTAAATTTTAACTTCTAACTGAGAAGGAGGTTATATGAAATAATTATTATACTTATTATAATGGATCTGTATGTTACTTCATTGAGTAAATTTAAACTTGAGCAGGAAAAATAAATGTCAAAGTGCTTAACCTTTATTAATAGGATAAAATTTCAGGTAGCTGAAGATAGTCGTATATAAAGAGTTTAACGCTGAGTATAAATGTCTGGAAAATTTGAATTGCTTTTATTTGGAAAGGTTTTATAATTTCTCACCTCTCAGCACATCAGAAGTAAATATTGGCCCTGCACATTTGGATCCTTTTAAGCAGTGGAGGCTTCTGTCAGATTGAGACTAAGGTAAATCGTGGCTGATTTTCAGAGGCTAACCTTCAGCTGTTAGATGAATGAGAGACATTGTCACCCACAAAATCACAACTACATGGGCTCTAGGCTATTTTCGTCAATGGCTGTAAATGATTCTTTTTCTTAAATTGAAGTCAAAGAATCTAAGGCACCTCCCTAATGTCTGTCATTTGTTTTATTTTTCTGTCTTACAGAGATCAAACTTTTGGTTATTTGGTGAACTGGAGAAAAATAGGCCCTTTCTGTTATAATGGAAAATAACTTACTGGTAACAGCAATAATCTCAACAGTTTTATTACTTCATGTACATAGGTAAATATCACTTTGCTTTCCTGTATAATACATTTCAAATTTCCAACAGTGAAAAGGATTTTTAATGAAAAGTTTTTTCCCAGCTCTTTGGACTAAATATGAAGCCCACGAAATTTCCAAAATTAGGAATTCTGAACATTCTATATAGTTAAATATAAACATTCCATGACCTCTGTTGATCATAAAGTCTTAGGAATCTATGACTCTTGGATTGTTGATAGCATCTGGATTGTTCTGGGTTTGCAGATGTTCAAGCTGCCTCTGAATTACATGGTGTGCTGAGAATGACGCCGTCTTGGATTTGAACTTGGAAAATTAGTAGCAAACTTAACTGTTATCCTCATATCTAGATGAAGGCTCTGCAATAGTTACAGTGATTGCTTTAAGGCTACATAAGGTACTTCATTATATGCAGTGGCCCTGTGAAATTTACAGGATTTTTTCACTTGCTGAAAGATATCATGTTGAAGTTTAATTCCCTTTAGGCCAGTAAATATTTATTGAGGGCCCACTCAGAATATTTGAAGATGGTAAACCAATCTGTCAGAATATGTAAACATATATTCCTGTAACTGACTTTTTTTCCTGAAATGAATCAATATAATCCCAGTTACAACTGTTTTATAAGACAGAGGGAGAAGAGAGAAGGGAATGATATGGAAAACTGCCATTTAAAAACTTTTTTAAAATCAGAAATTTAGATGATACTCTTAGAATTGCTTTCATGATAGTCTAAGGTTTATGGTGAGCAGAGACACTATTGGAAATTGTCCACAGAAATTTATTAATAATGCTATTAAAAATTAGACTTGTTTTGCTCTTGAATAAAAAATACTGACCTATACAACAAGCCTGGGCAACATAGTATGACCTCCATCTAAAAAAAAAGAAATTAAAAATAATCAAAAAAATATGTATACACATACATGCACACACACACACATACACACACACACACACATATATATGAACCTAAATTTAAACACATGGTTTACTGGGTGTGGAGAAAATAGTAATGTTGGTTTGTTTTGAGGATTTTATTTTGTTTTGAAATTACTGGGATTTGTTACATTTCATTTGCAGATACAGTAAAAATATATGACTCCTGTCAAGTTGATCCTTGAATAGGTGGGACTATAAAGAAGTGATACTGATTTTTTAAAGATACACGAATTGCACAAAATTGAGACAGGATTGACCTTCAATATAGTTATTTCAAGTATAGTGAGTACAATCATGGGTTACAAAAAATACAACTTCATTTGGAAATATCTTGTGATCTTGTTTATAACCTTTTCTCTTGTTCTTTCCCTCTGTCACACAGTTGTGTTGTCTCCAGTGTTTACTCAGTCTTACAGAGTGAAAAAATCACAGGTTTTACCTCTTGGTGTCTCAGTTTCTTTATCTGAAAAAAAAAAAAAAATACCCATTATGATAATCACTTAGAATGCAGTTTCTGGCATTAATTCCGTCTCAGGTATAAGTCAATTCCTTAAGAAGGTACTGACATATTTGATCAATAGCAAAATGATTGGAAAGAAATGAGATGCATAAACTCATAACTTCACTTTTTAAGAAGGCAACATACATGTGAATGTGTAAAATCTGAATTATTATTTAAAATCAGACTCAAGGATTCAGAGCCATACCTCTAAGATCTCTAATTTCCTTTGTTCCGAATGTTGGCATTCCCCTCAAAATCATATGTTAGAACCTAATACCCAATGTGATGTGGGATTTGGGGAGGTGATTTGGCCTTCAGGAATTGGATCAGAGCTCTTATAAAAGAAGCATGAGGGAGCTTTTTTGTTGCTTCTCTCACCTGAGTTTGCAGCCAAAAGGCACCATTCATGAAGCAGAGGGCAGGCACTTATCAGACACCAAATTTGCTAGTGCCTTAATCTTGGATTTCCTAGCTTCCAGAACTATGAGAATCAAATGACTGTTGTTTATAAATTATCCAGTATAAAGTACATTTTATAGCTGACTGAACTGACTAAGGCATCCTGACTGTACACAAGTTGGGACAAGTAGACTCCGACACAAGGTTGCATTCAGCATGGTCTTTTGCTCTTTCCTTGGGCAGTCAAGATTTACCATTAATATACAGCAAAGAAGAGGAACTGGTGTCAACTCAGGAGAAAAACCCATAAAATTATTTCTAATTAGGAAGCAGAAAGTTGTGCGTATATGTGATTTTACAATTTAAAATGTAACTCATATGTTTACATTTTCCAAAACCCGTGCATTTTTCTATGGAGAAAATACTTAAACAAAAATTAAAATGCTTTATTTTCATTCTATATATTTTTTCTAACCAAAGAAGTGGTCAGTTCATTCCCCAATTGAATAAACTGATAAAATTACGTTTAAAGCGTTATTAGGAAAAGGTGACTGTTCATATGACTAAACCACACCATTACCAAACATCAGAAAGTAATTGAATAAAAATAATAGCTTTTGAAATTTGTTGAAGCAACTACCATCAATAATCCTTGCCATGGGGAACAGTGGCAAATTACCTTCTCATTTTCTTTTGCTTTTATAGGTATTTGGCCCAGTTCTAAGTGAATGCAACATATTTCAGAACATCCTTTCCTTTTAGACTTTTCTATTTTGTCTTCGCCTCTTCCTCTTTCTCTTGGTGGCTTTTTAATTTCTCCCGGACTTTGTTCCTTTTCTGAACTTTTACACTTCAACTCTCTAAGAAGATTCCTTAACTTTATAATTGGCATATGGATACAAGAAATGTTGGTTTTAAGGATTTGTTCTAATTTGTTTTAACCTTACCTCAACCTTATTCTCTTCAAGACATTGTACTAGAAATATGTCTGGTTAGCCAATAAAACTGGAATGTAGCTGT
This sequence comes from Piliocolobus tephrosceles, assembly GCF_002776525.5. Taxonomy (NCBI): domain Eukaryota; kingdom Metazoa; phylum Chordata; class Mammalia; order Primates; family Cercopithecidae; genus Piliocolobus; species Piliocolobus tephrosceles. The sequence goes on along the minus strand of NC_045444.1, from coordinate 31,983,946 downwards.
TTGCAGTGTTTTTATTTATCATAGAACTTTGAGGGAATAATTATATATATTGGAGATATCTTTAGCACTTGAGTATAACATGAATTCAGTCTTTGATGAGACGTTTCTGGGTTTTAGTAGATTTGTGTCTACAGGGTGATCTGGTTTTACTTCATTTTTTGACAGTTGTTAAAAGAAATGTTAAGTGAAGTCCTTTTAAAGAACAGTTGGATTTAAAGCAATTCACTGTAATGGCATTTTAAATGGTGGCACAAATATAATAGAAAAACTTACATTTTTGCCATAATTCCTAATGAAAAATTACTTTATAAACTCTCTTTTGCAGGCATGGATTCATGCTCAACAAATCGATTTTCTGCTCCTCTTTTATTATCAAGTAGCAGGTTCAATAAGTAAAAATACTCTGTAAATTTAAGATCATTTCCTATTATACATGAACATAGTTTTAAAGTACCTTGTTTCAGCAGGGCATGGTGGCTCACACCTCTAATTCCAGCACTTTGGGAGGCTGAGATGAGCACATCACGAGGTCAGGAGGACGACACCAGCCTGGACAACATGGTGAAATTACGTCTCTACTAAAAATACAAAAAAAATTTTAGCTGAACATGGTGGTGGACGCCTGTAATCCCAGCTACTTGGGAGGCTGAGGCAGGAAAATTGCTTGAACCCAGGAGGTGGAGGTTGCTGTTAGCCAAGATTGCGCCACTGGCCACTGCACTCTAGCCTGGGCAAGAAGAGCAAGCCTCCAAAAAAAAAAAAAAAAGAACAGAAATCAAACCTTGTTTCTTTACACATTTTAGCCAGAATGCTCAAGACAGTGTTATATTTGTCAGTAGTAGAAGGATCGGACCAGGAAAAGGTGAAAAAAAAAAAAATATATATATATATGTATATGTGTACACACACACACATACATATGTATGTACATATATACACAAACTAAGCAAAAAAAAATCCAGTAAGATTACATCTGCCATATCATGCTCTAGAACAAATGGACTTCGTAGATGGGAAGCCCACATAAGATATACTTTGCAAGATTGTAAATTTAGCATAAAAAAACAAGCATCCTTTGCCCTCAAATTCCATCTTACGCTTGAGGGTTGGTAATTTGGATGACTGGATATTCATTTGGTCTAGAAGAGCCAACTTGAAGGTAGTTAAAGAGTTTACTTTAAATCAGCATGCTTAACCAGTTCTGAGGCAGGTGTAGAAACATCAGCAATGTTGTGAAACTTTAATTTGAAAGGTTTACTCATGCTGAACATGGAGCTTTTAAATGCTATTTTCTTTGTTAGTCCTTAAAATATTAGAATCAAGTCAGTCCTTTGTTCATTTTACATACATTTCTTCCTCTTCTCATACAAGTATGCTGTGCTTTGAGAAGTCCTCTTAAGCTGCAATTACGTTGGGATATTTTCTTTTTAATTCAAGAAATAGATGCTGAAAATCAGACTTGGATTCCTGGCTCCATACCAACAACTCACAGTTCTCTTCAGCTCTTTTCTGTTCTGCTTCTGTAACTGGATAGACGATGGTTACTTTTAATGGCTACTTTGGGGCTTGAGGGGGGTGGTGCGGAATTTTATACATACACACTCACAGGAAAAGAAAGCTATTATGGACAGGAGATTGTTGAAAGCTTTACTGACTTTCATGCTGTGAAAAGAAGACACCGAGATACCTTATGCTTTTGATGCCTGAGGGCCACTAACCAAAAAGGGAAGAAGAAAAACACATTTACATGTTGTGGCTCTGATTCAAAATTCTTTTCCTTTTTTCCATCTATGGGTGCCCAAATGGGGGCAAAAAGCCAGCACCTCATTTTTTTTGTTGTTGTTGAAAGGGTAACAAATGTCTCAACTTTCGTCACATATTCCCAGCAAAGTGAAAACTAAGTAAATTGAGCTTCAAGTCACTAATATTTTCTTCCTGTTACAACCGTAGCCTCATGGTGAACTTTAGAAAAAGGTTCGAATTTTTCATAATAATTTTCCCTTGACATAAGTGCTTGATAATTAAACAAAATTCTTCCCCTTGAGTCAGATTTTTTTCTTCAGAGGGATAAGTCAGATTGGTTTGAAATCTGATCCAAAGTTCAATCAAATGTTATCTCTTCTTTTAAAAAAATGGTATCCAAGCCAGTCATCATATGTATTGCTTACATTTAGGAGAAACTATGAGCTCATGTTATGACCAATGCTATCGTCCTGTGAAATCTCAAGTGTGCCTTGGGTTTTTTTTTTTCTTCTTCTTCTTTCTTTTTCTTTTTTTTTTTTAGTTTTAAGAAAGTGAAAACTGTTATCTCAATGCACCTCATGAAACATTTTTTTCCACATCACTGTTAAAAATCTGGGATGAAATGGGACTGGGACAAGTCAGAATAGCTACTGATGGACAATTGCCAAATATCAAATCAAGTCATACATAATATGTAAAGTCTGTACTCTCTAACTTGGATTTGTAAGAATAATTTGTCTTTTAGATGGGAAAAAGCCAACATGCACACCACACACAAGTCTCGTGGGATAGATTTAGATTTTAAGTGTTGTTGGGATTTAAATACAATGGCAACAATTATAAGTTAGAGAAAAAAATTTAATTATTTCCATAACTTGTTGGGGTACAGGTGGTGTTTGGTTACATGAGTAAGTTCTTTAGTGGTGATTTGTGAGATTTTGGTGCACCCATAACCTGAGCAGTATACACTGTACCATGTTTGTAGTCTTTTATCCATTGTTCCCTCCCACTCTTCCCCCCAAGTCCCCCAATTCCATTGTATCATTCTTATGCCTTTGGGTCCTCATAGCTTAGCTCCCACATATCGGTAAGAACATACGATGTTTGGCTTTTCATTCCTGCGTTACCTCACTTAGAATAATAGTCTCCAATTTCATCCAGGTCACTGCAAATTAACATTTTAATTCACTCCTTTTTATGGCTGTGTAGTATTCCATCATATATATAGCTAATATAATAATTATATAATAAGTAATATTTATATATTATTTATTATTAATCATTCTATTATTGTTTATATTATTAATTATTCTAATTTATATATTATATATTATTATATAATTATAATTATATAATTATCATATTATATATAATATATATCACAGTTTCTTTATCCACTTATTGATTGATGGGCATTTGGGTTGATTCCACGATTTTGCTGTTGTGAATTGTGCCACTATAAACAAGTGTGTGCAAATATCTTTTCCAAATAATGACTTATTTTCCTCTGGGTAGATACCCAGTAGTGGGATTGCTGGATCAAATGGCAGTTCTATTTTTAATTCTTTAAGGAATCTCCACACTGTTTTCCATAGCAGCTATACTAGTTTACATTCCCACCAGCGGTGTGGAAGTGTTCCCTGTTCACCACATCCATGCCAACGTCTACCATTTTTTGATTATGGCCATTCTTGCAGGAGTAAGGAGGTATGGCATTGTGGCTTTGATTTGCATTTCCCTGATCATTACTGATGTTGAGCATTTTTTTCATGTATTTGTTGGCTATTTTTATGTCTTCTTTTGAGAATTGTCTATTCATGTCCTTAGCCCACTTTTTGATGGGAGTGTTTGTTTTTTTCCTTACTGATTTGTTTGAGTCTGTTGTGGATTCTGGATATTAGTCCTTTGTGAGATGTATAGACTGTGAAGATTATCTCCCACCCTGTAGGTTGTCTCTTTACTCTGCTGACTGTTCCTTTTGCCATGCAAAAGCTCTTTAGTTTAATTAGGTCGCAGCTATTTATCTTTGTGTTTATTGTATTTGCTTTGGGGCTCTTCATCATGAAATCTTTGCCTAAGCCAATGTCTAGAAGGGCTTTTCCAATGTTTTCTTCTAGAATTTTTATAGTTTCAGGTATTAAGTTTAAGTCCTTAATCCATCTTGAGTTGATTTTTGTATAAGGTGAGTGATGAGGATACAGTTTCGTTCTGCTACATGTGGCTAGCCAATTATCCTGGCACGATTTGTTGAAAAGGGTGTCCTGTCCCCACTTTATAGTTTTTGTTTGCTTTGTCAAAGATCAGTTGGCTATAAGTATTTGGGTTTATTTCTGAGTTCTCTATTCTGTTCTATTGGTCTATGTGCCTATTTCTATACCAGTATCATGCTGTTCTGGTTACTATGCCCTTAAAGTATAGTTTGAAATCAGGTTGTGTGATGCCTCCAGATATGTTCTTTTGCTTAGTCTTGCTTTGACTATACAGGCTCTTTTTTGTTTCCATATGAATTAATTTTTTTTCTAATTATATGAAGAATGATTGTGGTATTTTGATGGGGATTGCATTGAATTTGCAGATTGCTTTTGGCAGTATGGTCATTTTCACAATATTGATTCTACCTATCCATGAGTATGGGATGTGTTTCCATTTGTTTGTGTCATCTATGATTTCTTTCAGCAATGCTTTGTTGTTTTCCCTGTAGAGGTCTTTCAACTCCTTGGTTAGGTATATTCTTAAGTATTTTACTTTTTTTGCAGCTATTGTAAAAGGAATTGAATTCTTGATTTGATTCTCTGCTTGGTCGCTGTTGGTGCATAGAAGAGCTACTAATTTGTGTATATTAATATTGCATCTGGAAACTTTGCTGAACTCTTGCATCAGCTCTAGGAGCTTTCTAGAGGAGTCCTTAGGGTTTTCAAGGTATATGATCAAATCATCATCAAACAGTGACAGTTTGACTTCCTCCTTACCAATTTGCATACACTTTATTTATTTCTCTTGTCTGATTGCTCTGGCTAGGACTTCCAGTACAGTGTTGAAGAGGAGTGGTGGAGGTGGGCATAGTTGTCTTGTTCCAGTTCTCAGAGGTAATGCTTTCAACTTTTCTCCATTCATTATTCTGTTGGCTGTGGGTTTGTCATAGATGGCTTTTATTATATTAAACTGTGTCCCTTAAATTTTGATTTTCCTGAGAGTTTTAATCATGAAGCGAAGCTGGATTTTGTCAAATGCTTTTTCTGCATCTATGGAGATGATCATGTGACTTTTGTTTTTAATTTTATTTATGTAGTGTACCACATTTATGAACTTGCATGTGTTAAACCTTCCCTACATCCCTGGTATGAAACTCACTTGATCATGGTGGATTATCTTTTTGATTATTGTTGGATTATGTTAGCTAATATTTTGTTAAGGATTTTAGCATCAATGGTCATCAAGGATATTGGTCTGTAGTTTTCTTTTTTGGTTACATCCTTTCCTGGTTTTGGTTTCAGGATGATTCTGGCTTCATAAAATGAATTAGGGGGATTCTTTCTTTATCCATCTCATAGAATAGTTTTGAAAATATTGGCACCAATTCTTCTTTGAATGTCTAGTAGAATTCTGCTGTGAATCTCTCTGGTCCTGGACTTTTTCTGTTGGAAATTTTTTAATTACCATTTCAGTGGTCTGTTCAGGGTATCTAATTCTTCCTGATTTAAGCTAGGAGGCTTGTATTTTTCTTGGAATTTATCCATCTCCTCTAGGTTTTCTAGCTTATGTGCATAAAGGTGTTCATAGTAGCCATGAGTGATCTTTTGTATTTCAGTTGTGTCAGTTGTAGTATCTCCTGTTTCATTTCTAGTGAGGTTATTTGGATTTTCTCTCTTCCTTTTTTGGTTTATCTTGCTAATGGTCTATCAATTTTATTTATGTTTTTAAAGAACCAGCTTTTGGTTTCATTTGTCTTTTGTATTTTTCAATTTCATTTAGTTCTGCTTTGATCTTGGTGATTTCCTTTATTCTCCTAAGTCTGGGTTTGGTTTGTTCTTGTTTCTCTAGTTCCTTGAGGTGTGACCTCAGAATGTCAGTTTGTGCACTTTCGGTCTTTTTGATGTCGGTGTTTAGGGCTATGAACTTTCCTCTTAGCCTTTGCTTTATCCCAGAAGTTTTGATAGGTTTTGTCATTATTGCCATTCAGTTTGAAGAATTTTCTAATTTCCATCTTGATTTTGTTTTTGGCCCAATGCTCATTCGGGAGCAGGTTATTTAATTTCCATGTATTTGCATGATTCTGAAGGTTCCTTTAAGAGTTGATTTCCAATTTTATTCAACTGTGGTCTGAGAGAGTGCTTGATATAATTTCCATTTTCTTATATTTGCTGAGGCTCATTTTATGGTCTATCATATGGCCTATCTTGGAGAAAGTTCTATACACTGTTGAACAGAATGTTTATTCTGCTGTTGTTGGATGAAATGTTCTGTATATACCTGTTAAGTCCATTTGTTCCAACATATAGTTTAAATCCATTGTTTGTTGACTTTCTGTCTTGATGGCCTATCTAGTGTTGTCAGTGGTGTATTGAAGTCCCGCACTATTATTGAGTTGCTGTCTATTTCATTTCTTAGGTCTATTAGTAATTGTTTTACAAATTCGGGAACTCCAATGTTAGGTGCATATAGGTTTAGGATTGTGATATTTTCATGTTGGACAAGACATTTTATCATTATATAATGTTCCTCTTTGTCGCTTTTAACTGCTGAGGTCTTAAAAATTGTTTTGTCTTATATAAGAATAGTTACCCCTGCTAACTTTTGGTATTCATTTGTGTAAGATGCCTTTTTCCATCCCTTTACTTTAAACTTATGTGAGTCCTTATGTGTTAGGTGAGTCTCCTGAAGGCAGCAGATAATTGGTTGGTGAGTTCTTATCCATTCTGTAGTTCTGTATCTTTTAAGTGGAGCATTTAGGTCATTTACATTCAATGTTAGTATTGAAATGTGAGATATGGTTGCATTCATCATGCTTTTTGTTGCCTGTGTACTTTGGTTTTTTGTTTTATGTTTTTGCTTTTTAACAAATATTTTTGTTTTATAGGTCCTGTGTGATTTATTCTTTAAAGATGTACTGTTTTGATTTGTTACCAGGATTTGTTTCAATATTTAGAGCTCCTTTTAGCAGTTCTTGTAGTGGTGGCTTGGTAATGGCGAATTCCCTCAGCATTTGTTTGTCTAAGAATGACTGTATTTTTCCTTCACATATGATACTTGGTTTCACTGGATACAAAATTCTTGGCTGATAACTGTTTTGTTTGAAGAGGCTGAATATAGGGATCCATTCCCTTCTAGCCTGTAGGGTTTCTGCAGAGACATCTGCTATTAATCTGATAGGTTTTCCTTTATAGGTGAGTTGGTGCTTCTGTCTCACAGTTCTTAAGGTTCTTTTCTTCATCTTAACTTTGGATAACCTGATGACAATGTGCCTAGGTGAAGATCTTTTTGCAATGAATTTTCCAGGTGTTCTTTGTGCTTCTTGTATTTGGATGTCAAGGTCTCTAGCGAGGCCAGGGAAATTTTCCTCAATTATTCCCCTGAAAATGTTTTCCAAGCCTGAGGAAGAATTCTGTTCTTCCTCAGGAACACCAATTATTCATAAGTTTGGTCATTAAACATAATCCCAGACTTCTTGGAGACTTTGTTCATATTTTCTTGTTTTTTTTTTTTTTCTTTGTCTTTATTGGATTGGTTTAATTCAAAGACCTTACCTTTGAGCTCTGAATTCCTTTCTTCTACTTGTTCAGTTCTATTTCTGGGACTCTCCAGGGAGTTTCACATTTCTAAAAGTGTGTTCAAAGTTTCCTGAATTTTTTATGTTTTTTTTTTTTTTTTCTTTAAGCTATCTGTTTCCTTGAATATTTCTCCCTTCACTTCTTGTATCATTTTTTGGATTTCCTTCCTTTGGGCTTTGCCTTTCTCTGGTCCCTCCTTGATCAGCTTAATAACTAACCTCCTGAATTATTTTTCAAGTAAATCAGGGATTTCTTCTTGGTTTGGATCCATTGCTGGTGAACTAGTGTGATTCTTGGGGATGTTGAAAAGCCTTGTTTTGTCATATTATCAGGGTTGGTTTTCTGGTTCCTTCTCATTTGGGCAAGCTCTGTCAGAGGGAAAGTCTAGTGCTGAAGGCTGTTGTTCAGATTCTTTTGTCCCACAGGGTGTTCCCTTGATGTAGTATTCTCCCCCTTTCTCTATGAATGTGGCTTCCTGTTAGCTGAACTGCAGTGATTGTTTTCTCTCTTCTAGGCCTGGCCACCCAACGAGTCTACCCACCTCTGGGCTGGTAGTGGGGGTTGTCTGCACAGAGTCCTGTGATATGAACCATCTATGCATCTCTCAGCCGTGGATATTTGCGCCTATTTTGGTGGAGGTGGTGGAGGGTGCAATGGACTCTGTGAGCATTTTTAGCTTTGGTGGTTTAATGCTCTATTTTTGTGCTGGTTGGCCTCCTGCCAGGAGGCGGTGCTTTCCAGAAAGCATCAGCTGTAGTAATATGGAGAGGGACCAGTGGTGGGTAAGCCCTAGAACTCCCAGGATTATATGCCCTTTGTCTTCTGCTACCAGGGTGGATAGGAAAGAATAATCAGGTGGGGATGGGGTCAGGTGTATCTGGGCTGAGATTGTCTTTGGGAAGGTCTTGCTGCAGCTGCTGTTGGTGATGGGGTGAGATTCCCAGGTCACTGGAGTAGTGTATCTAGGAGGATTATGTCTGCCTCTGCTGAGTCATGCAGGTTGTCAGGGAAGTGGAGGAAAGTCAGCAGTCACAGGCCTCACCCAGCTCCATGCAAACCAAAGGGCTGGTCTCACTCCCACCATGCTCCACCAACAGTTCCGAGTCTGTTTTTAGGTAGAGAGCATAATGGGCTTTAAAAATTGTCCCAGGCTATCCACCTCTCAACTGCGAGAGAAAAGGGCTTGGTTCTTTCCCTGCCTGTGGAGTCTGTGCACCAGATTTGCACCCTCCCCTGAATTCTGGCCAGGAGGCGACTCATCCCATTCAAATTGCTAAAAATTTCAGCTAGAGATTTCCTTCTCCTTCTCCCAGTGAAGTTTTACCACCTGCACCTCTGGTCACCCACCTGATGGATCCCTGTGGTGCCAGGCAGGAGTGATCTGCTAGGGGACACAGAGAGTTCCCAGGGCCTCTCTGCTGCTTCCTCTACTCCTGCATTTTGCTGGGCTCTCTAAATTGGCTGTTTCAGGTAAGGTCGGAACTTCTCTCACATACAGACCTTCAGCTTCTCCAGTGTGGGTGTGTGTTTAGGAGAGGAGGGTCTCTCTTTCCCACTTCTGCAGTTGGGGCACTCACAGTATTTGATGTGTCTCCCAGGTCCTGCAGAAACAGTCTTCTTCTTTCAGAGGGTCTGTGGGTCCTCTTGGGATTGCTGGTTTGTTCTTGCATTAGATCTGGAGTTAACATTCACAATGCGAGCTTCTGCAAACTGCTTTGTCCAGAGCTGCAATCTAGTCCTGCCTCCCATCTACCATGATGATCCTCTTCTCAAGGTAGAGAAATTATCACGGATTCTTATTAAGTAGCAAGTTATCCTTGGTTACAATTTGGGAAATACACATTCCTGTTGCTTCTAAAGTTACATCTATCATTGAGTCCATACAATCAAAATTTTCCTGATATTCAAAAATATATATTTGAAGAATATTTTAACATTTCCTCCTATGGAACTTTATAGTTTCATATGTATGATTGTATGACCCATGGCTGATATTTATTATGGACCCGTTCATGCATTATTCTGCCATTCAACTGAAAAAGACGTAAATTTATTTCACAAAAAATTACAATCATCATGTCCAAAATGAAAGCCAAAAAAAAGCAACAGCACTACCAACAAAATCCAAAATTTCTAGGTTATTTTGCTCTTTCTTGGTCTGTGTGTGTGTGTGTGTATGTGTCTGTGTGTGTTTTAAACTTTTGTCCATAGCTGTTTCCTTTGGACTGAGAAACATGTTATTATGTGTTTATCCCACCACTGAAAAATGATAAGTCTCTGATTTCTCTCAAGTTATTGCTCCTCTAACCACATATTCAGTTTTCTAAAAGAAAGCAAACACCTGATTACTGAAATATATTAACTATATAATAGCATAATTTTTAAAGCAGGTTTTGTATGTTGTCTTGTTTTATCCTTCTTTTATTACAGAGATATGTGGAAAATGCTATGCTCAGTTTGAAAGAAAGAAACTGAAGCACATAAGAAGGAAGTGAGTTTACTAAAATCACAGAACTAATTGATAATTAATTCTTATTTTCATTCCATACAAAGTGAAATATTAAGGAGAGTAATTGCCCTGGTTATTTCATCCCTATTTCAAGGTTGGTTCTATCTTTATTTTACAGTTGAGGAAACAGAAGTCTAGAATTAATTAACTTTCCCAGTTTTATGCAACTGGTAAGTAATAATCTGATGTTCTAATCTTACTAGGGCTGGCTTTAAAGGTCAGTCTTTTCAAATTGTATAGCATCTTAAATTGGTCTAGTTTTGTATTCTGAATGATACTTCACAAGTCATACTTTCCCTTATAACTTTTTTTTGATGGAGATTATGACTGCCAATTAATTGAACAAAATTTACTTCACTTGTGCTAAGTATTTGTAGAAAAATAGCAACTGTGCAATTCTTTTGTAGATGGTTAAAATACACTTTTTCTGTTTTACTAATTGTCAAGTTGAAAAAAATCTGAGTGATCTTGATAAGAATATTGTGTCTGTTCATAATACATGTTTATTATTGCCAAAAGAAGGAATAAAACTAATCAGAATAAAATTTCAAACTAAGTTAGCAGTTTTTATCTTATTAAATATAAACCATGTGTGCCTAATATTCACATAAAATGGACACAAAAACATAAGAATACAATAGCACTCTTTTAACAACTAACCTGCTTAGGAAATTATATATTACATATATCATTGTTATTTCTGGGTTTCTTGCTGAAATTTATTCTCCATCTTCTTTCTGCAAATGTAAGCCCCATTCTTGCATGTACTTTAATACTTCTCAATATATATGGCTATATACTTCAAAATATATGTATGTTTCGGTATATAATATTTAGTTTTATAATGTATATCTCAAATATAAAATCACACTTTTGAGGCATAAACACATAAGGCTGAGGCTGAACTAGGACAACATATAAAATCTCTGCTCCTGCCCATCATCTGAGTAACCATCTAGTAACAACAGCAGCAGAGCACTAGAGGAGGGGCAAGCAAGAGGAGAGAAGCTACATCTGTGACAAAGGCATGTATGTAAGTTTGAAAGCTGAGGATGGGGCAAGAAAAAGGAGAAAATCCTTTTGACTCTGCAGCCCCTACTCTAAGCTTAGGCAATAGAATTTTACTACTGCAAAAACTTTAAGACTGTTGTTTCTTAAACATACTCTCAGCAAAACATACCAACAAACCAGCCAGTACCTCATACTAACAGCTTGACAAATTGATTATTTTCAGGCATGTTACTCTTTCTCTTAGTCACTACTGCTTTATACATTGTGACCAACATTTAATCAAAATTATAAGAAAAAACCAAAAACAAATACCCATAATAAAGAAAGAAAGTTATGAAAAATACAGACACATATATAAAATCTAAATTTTTAAAGGTTGGATTAAATTTTAAAATAACTCTAACTAATATGTTAAAAGATTTAATAGAAAAGATATACAACATGAAGGAAAAATAGGGCATTTCAGCAGAGATGAAAACTAGAATGAAGATTTAAATTAAAATAATAGGAAGGAAAAGTTAATAGCAATGAAAAATTTACTTAAAGAGCCAACCCACAAAACAGCTAAGGAAAGGTAAACAAAATTGAAAATTTGTCAATAAAATTACTTAAATATAATCACAAAAGAGAAAAAGAAGAAAACAAAGTATCCAAAACCTGTAATAAAATAAAAACAGAAAGCATCTACAGCTGTAATACAACACCGTATATGCTAACGTACATGTAATTAGAACTCCTCAAGGAAAACAGAGAAAGAATATGGCAGAAGAAAAGTTTGAGAGAGAACAGCTAAGCAATTTCCAACAATAATAAAATATATGAAAAAACACAGAGCCAAGAAGCTTGGGTGTCTTTTAGGAAAGCACACACAAGCATGTGCATGTACAAATAGATACAAACACACACTCCTGGATATCATATTCACATTCCTAAAAATAAAACAGAAAATAAAGGGAACATCTTGTAAGAAGCCAGAAAGAAAGGGAAATGATATACATATGAAGAAGTATAAGAAATACTGCTGACTTCTCCTGAGAAAGCATGCAAACCTGAAGACAATGGTTTTCTTTATAGTACCAAAATTTAAAAATAAAGCTAATTCAAAATCCCCTATGTAGTAAAAATATTATCCCAAACAAAGGCCAAATATAAAGTAGCATGTACATGTTATTTTGTTTTACATTTCTTATGTTACTTATATATGGGGACTAAGTGCTATGTTTTTGAGGATTCTCTGTTGATGTACATAACTAGTTCATCTATTTTATTGATTGTGGGGTATTTTATTGTATCTGTAACATCAATTTAAAAATCTATTTCTTGCTGATGGATTTTTCTCTGTGGTATAAGATTTGGTGTGTAATTTTCAGTTAAAGAGTATGTATTATAAATTTTTATTTTAATAGACATTAACATATAGCTTAGCAAAGTGTTTAAAAAATTTACACTCAGCTGGGCATGGTTGCTCAAGCCTGTAATCCCAGCACCCTGGGATCACACCCTGAGACCATCATGGCTAACACAGTGAAACCCTGTCTGTACTAAAAACACCAAAAAAATTAACTGGGTGTGGTTGCACACACCTGTAGTCCCAGCTGCTTGGGAGGCTATGGCAGGAGAATCACTTGAACCTGGGAGGTGGAAGGTGCAGTGAACCAAGGTTGTACCACTGCACTCCAGCCTACGTGATAGAGTGAGACTCCATCTCATAAAAAAAAAAAAAAAAGAAAAAAGAAAAAGAAAATTACACTCCTACTAGGAGTATTTAACAATGTTAGTTATAGTTATCCTGTATTCTTCCTATAATATCAAAATTTTTAACTTTTTGACAAACTTATTGAAATACAGTTGGAATCTTGCTGTGATTTTTAAATTACAGCTTTTTATTACTAGTAAGATTGAGAATCTTTTTTATATGTATTGGACATTTAATTTCTACAATGACTCAGCTATTTTCATATTTCTTCAGTTTTACTAATAAGTATAATAAGTTGTCTTTCTGTTATCAATTAGGAAAGAGTTGCTATATGTTACATACATTAATTCTCTGCATTGTAAATAGTTTTTTGCAGCCTTTTTTCACATTTTTTTGAAGGCTTTTCATGTATGGGATATTTTAGTTTCAATCTAACTAAATTTTTCAATCTCTCACTTTTATGGTTTCATTTTCAGGTCCTATTTAAAAATTGCTCTCTCTTTTACAGTTCTAAAGATATCTTCTTGATGTTTCAAATTTTATACTTCAAACTTGGTATATATTTTTGTATGAAATGTAAAGTAGTCTTTATTTTCCTATAGCAAGATGTCCCCACATCATCAGATTATTTGTCATTTTTTCTCCACTGATTTTTAAGTTTTAAAATTTATAAATAAAATATAATGTGCATAAATTGTATAAAGGGAGAAGTGTTTACATATTATTACATATGTATTAATAAAATCATAATTAAAATCAAGAAAATAAACTCATCAGTTACCCCCAAATTGTTTATTTCCTTTTGTAAAGGACAGTTTCCCATTCTCTGCCCACTTTACTCTGCCCACTCTGCCCATATGCAAACACTTTATACATATGTGTGTGTGTGTGTGTGTGTGTGTGTATATATATATATAATATAAATGCAAACACATTTATAAATGCAAAAACATATATAAATGCAAAGACAAAATGTCTGCCCATATGCAAACACTTTATATATATATACACATTCTCCTTCAGAGAAGCCAATATCCTGTATATTATGCTGCTTGAAATTGCCACACAGCCCACTTATGATCTGTTCACTTATTTTTAGTATTTATTTTGTGTGTTTTATTTTGGATGCTTACTATTGCTGTGTCTTCAGGTTCACCAATCATTCAGCTCACAAGTCTAATCTGTTGTTAATCTCAATCTGTGTGTGTTTTATTTATCTAAGTTACTTTATTTTACATTTCTAGAAACTTGTTACAGTGTATTTTCTATATCTTGCATTTCTATATAAAACATGATCCATATACCTTCTTGAACATTTGGAATATATTTTATATAATTTGTTTTTGTATCCTTTAATACTAATTGATTTCTGTTGAATCATTTTCCTCATTACTATTGATATTCCTTTCTGCTTTTTTGCATACCTGGAAATTTTTATGTGGTGCCAGACTTTAGGAATTTTACCTTGAATGATGGATACTTTTGTACTTCTGCAAATAAGTTTAAGCTTATTATTGGTGTGCACTTAAGTGGCTTGAAAACAGGTTATTCCTTTCAAGTTCTGCATTGAAATTTGCTATAAGGGTCAGGATCAGAGCAGTCTTTAGAATTAAATTTGACTCACTGTTAAGGCAGACACTTCTAAACATACTCCCTGAATTTTCATGAATTGCAAACTTTTGGCCGGGCATGGGACTCATGCCTGTAATCCCAGCACTTTGGGAGACTGAGGCTGGTGGATCACTTGAGGTCAAGAGTTCAAGAACAGCCTGGCCAACAAGGAGAAACCCGATCTCTACTAAACATACAAAAACTTAGCCAGGTGTGTGGTGGTGGATGCCTGCAATCCCGGCTACTCAGGAGGCTGAGACCAGAGAATCGCTTTAACCTGGAAGGCGGAGGTTGCAGTAAGCTGAGATGGCACCACTGCCCTCCAGCCTGGGTGACAGAGTGAGACTCCGTCTCAAAAAAAGGAAAATTAATTACAAGCTTTCTCCAGTCTGGTTGATGGAAACACAAACTGCTTGTGGTTCCTTGTCAAATTCAGGAATTGTTTTCTCTAATTTTCTCAGGTGAATGTTTCCTGAGCCTCAGGAAATTTCTGACTGAGTGAGGACAGAAGCTCAGAACTCTGCCTTTTTGTGGTTTTTGTTGTTTTCTCCTTACTGGTCCTCTAATCTGTGAATTCTAGCTATTTACCCTCCCACCTCACTTCCTGGACTCACAACTTTATCCCTTCACCTCAAGGAGACTGCTAGATTCTACCAGGTCCTCCCCTTCCCTGCTTTTTTCAAGGCTTAGATATATTTTTCTGGGCACCAATCTTGTGCAATCACAAGCTCCCTTTGTTTGTTTCCCTTCTCTCAGGGATGACCGTCCTGCACTGCCTAATATCTGATAGCTGAAAATGATTTTCTCACATATTTTTCAGTTTTTTAGTGGTGTTAGGCTCAGAGGGCAAAAGGGCAAATACAGTCCTTGTTACCATTTCTTCACAGAAGTGAAAGATTTTTTTTTTACTTTATTTATGTATTTATTTTTGATGGAGTCTCTTTCTATTCCCAGGCTGGACTGCAATGGCGCAATCTCGACTCACTGCAACCTCCGCCTCCCAGGTTCAATCTATTCTCCTGCCTCAGCCTCCCAAGTAGCTGGGATTACAGGCGTGTGCCACCACGCCCGGCTAATTTCTGTATTTTTTAGTAGAGACGGGGTTTCGCCATCTTGGCCAGGATGGTCTCGATCTCTTGACCTCATGATCCGCCCACCTTGGTCTCGTAAAGTACTGGGACTATAGGCATGAACCACCACACCTGGCCGATCTTCTGTCATTTTTAACATTTCTGTATGTGTGGCTTTCTGTTCTGAACTATCCATCTACTTTATCTGTCTCTGTAGAAATTCTACAGTCTGTTCATTCTATATAATTATGAAAACATTTTATGTTTTAATAGAGAAATTGCATTTTCAAGTTTATTCTTCTTTAAAAGTTGTTTTATGGATTCATAACCCTATTTTTAATACAAAATTTAAAATTAGCTTGCCCAAATTCATAAAAAATTTTGTTGTGATTTTGATTGAAATTACATTGAATTTAGAAATTAACTTGAGGAACTTAAAAATATTAAACATTCCCATTCATGAGCATAATTTTCCCCTCTATTTTTTAAAGTTGTCTTATAAAAATGTATAAATGTTTAAAATAAATTTCTTAAGTATTTTTTCTAATATTTATTTTATTTTTATTTTTAATTACTTTTAAATTTTATGCATTTCAATGGCAATTTCTGACTAGTTTTAATTACAGGAGCAAATTTAATTTTTGATTATGTCTAATAAAAATTGTTAAATTTTCTTATTATTTCAATAGTCTGTTCATACAATCTTATCCTCTATGAATAATGACATAATGGTCATTCCTTTCCATACATATGTGCATATATATGGAATTATACACATTCATTTATTTTTCTAGTCTTACGGTATTTTTTATGCTAAGCAATAATGCCAGGAATACTGTCCTTGTTTCTTTAATTATTAATTTAATTAGGTATGTTAATAGAGTATTTTGAATTGAACAGCTTCATACATCCATAAAACCCAACCTGATCAATTTTTAAAATAAATAGCTAGACTTGAGTTGATACCTTATACCGTGTGTCTTCCATGAGACTGACTGTAGAACTCCAACAACCATGGAGTAGTTGAACTCCATAATCCATTGCTTCATCTGCAGTAAGGCCATGCTTCCCAAGGCCACAGCTTTCTAACAGCAAATGATTAAGCATACCAGGGATATAACAATAACATGAGACCAATCCTGGAAAGAGTAGACTCCTCTGATGGTAGATTTTGGCTCAAACTCTCTCTGAAAGTCTTTTTACAGCATTCTTAAACTTCATTATTTGATGCTTCTCCTAAGTCTTCATTCCCCCTTTTCTTCACTCAGGATCAGAATTACATTCTGGTGTACTGGATCTCCCAGTCTTTTCTTGCTTCTTCTCCATTTTTCTCTCACAGATATGTCCCCTGATAAAATTCTTGTATGGCTCATCTAATGTTGATATCTGCTTCTTGGAAGAACTAGACTAACACAAGTGATGCCACAACTGGAGTAGTATGAGTAAACATGTTACAAGACTGGGATTTGGAACTGACTCACTTACTGCCCAACAAACAGGATGGCATCTTGGTTGGTATATAGGGCATAGATATCACCTAACACAATATGTTGGTTTAATAGCTATACTAATAGTAACCTGGGAAAATGTTTACTTAGAGAAAATTCTATGACAGGTATATAGGTGTGAACATTTGAAAAATATGGGAGTAGTAATGCCTACAAAGACAGTAGGGTTGGCTGGTTACTGCTACATTGTATTGAAGCTCTGCAGAGAATAATGAGACTGACACTATTAACAGGAAGTTAATGGCAACATTTATATATCATCATGTAAGGCCAGAAGACCTATCAAAGGATTATATTCAATGGGAAAACCAAGTGGATGCAACATTTATTAAGGCCATGTAAATAAACCGTAAATAAAATTCTAAGCCCCCCAATCACCTAAATGTACCCCTTCTCTCAACAAGGGCATTCCAAAGTTAACCTGAAAAACCAGTTCAAGCCATAGTGGGAACGGGTGGGTGGGGGGGCAAACATGCCTCATTATAACCTCCTCCCTTTTGGAATTACTGATAAAACAGACCTTTTAAGTCTGACAAGAAACATTTACAATCTATTTTCTCTGAAGCCTTCTCTACCAGGAAGCTTCATCTGCAAGATAAAACCTTGGTCATCACAACCCCTTATTGTAACCTAGACATTCCTTTATTTAGATAATAACTGTTTCCTATGGCCGTATCACCCTGGATGCACCTGATCTCATCTGATAATAACTCCTTTAACCACTGCCAAACAAAAAATCTTTAAATTTACCTATGACGTAGAAGCCCCTACTTTAAGTTTTTCCATCTTTCCAAATCAATCCAAAGTACATCTTCTGAAGCTGAGTCACAGATGCGTCCTTAACCTTGACAAGATAGACTTTCCAAATTAATTTAGATCTGCTTCACATACCTTTGGTTTACAGCCATAAGAAATATTATAAGAGAGGCACCAGTATCACTGAGTATGTTGATGGTTCTCTTCTGAAGGAGAGGATGGCTGGGGAGGCATTACCAACACTGTGCTTGTTACCATCCTTCGGGATATTGATAGTACCCCTAAAATAATAGAGAATTCAATTATTATAATGACTGGGAAGGTTGCTGAGGTACCCATGGAGGCTTGACCCACAGGGAGTTAAATAAATGGATTACAGGACAACTAGGAGAAAAAAATAAATGGATGGCCAACAAAGATACTGCTGAACATCTATAACCAAAATAAACAAAAATCAAGAATGAAAGATAAGGAGAGTTATATCAATATTCTAATAGAACTCATAATTCTTGCTGGGCATGGTGGCTCACTCCTGTAATCCCAGCACTTTGGGAGGCTGAGGCAGGCAGATTACTTGAGGTCAGGAGTTCAAGGCTAACGTGATGAAAACCTGTCTCTACTAAAAATACACATACAAAAAAATTTATCCAGGCATGGTGGTGCCTGCATGTAATCCCAGCTGCTTGGGAGGCTAAGGCAGGAGAATCACTTGAACCTGGGAGGCAGAGGTTGCAGCCACATCACTCCAGCCTGGGTGACAGAGCAGGACACCATCTCAAAAAAAAAAAAAAAAAAAAAAAAAAGTCATAATTCTTTGCTCAGTTTCTACATATGAACCAATTTCTATATCCAGAACCAATTGACTTACCAATGTCTCTAGAAATAAGGACATTCCAACATTATGGCAGGTATATACTTTGCTAATACCTCACATCTTTCCCCAAAGGAGCCTACAGCTATTTACTTGGGTGACTATATATAGGAAAAAATGGGAGTATCCAGACTATTCAAAGATTATTCAGTATAGGTTCTGAATTAACAGTGATATCTGAAGATTCAAAAAATTGCCACAGCACCCCTCGAGTGGGGGTCTTTGGTAGCCAGGTAACAAATGGAGTCCTGCTTTTTAGTAATCAGACTGGATTGCCTTAAGTCTTGTTCCATTAAACCCAAATAATCCACTGATCCATGCAGTGGTATTTCTCAAATCCGTGAGTGCTTAATTAGAATTGATATACTTTGCAGTATTGGTAGTTCTATATTGGCCATTCATCTATTGAGAAGTAGTTATTATAGTGGGGAAGTCCAAATAGAAACCTCTGAAACTGTCCAGATGCCTCCTTTTCCCAAGAATGCAAATTTAAAAAAATCAATGTGGTGAATAAATAAAGACACAGAATATAGCAGAATAGAGAACTCAAAGAATTGGTCCCTCCACTAAAGCAACTATAAACTGGCAGAGACAAACAGAATCAATTTTGTGAAACTCTAATTTAATCTAAAATGTGTAATAATAAGAGGAATGCTTAATAAGAAAATGGCACTTCAGTTTTGGTAACAACTTTGAGGCATTTTTGCTCACCTACTTATCATCTCTCATCCCCAGAAGTGTTTTAGCAGCCTTGATGACAACTCACATTCCTGATACAGCTTGCTGATTCCAAGGGGCTACCATGAGCTTTGTTCTTAAAATACTGCGGTTGTGAGTTTTGTCTCATTGGGTAATCACTGGGAAACCAGTGCAGAATATATGTTTACCTCCTCCTACAATTAAGTGGATTTCTGGATAACGGTGTCTGTCCAAAGATTTAAAGGCATATACCTCTTCTGCCCACCTATGGTAAGGGATGTCAGATGAGGCCAGATAGAGACAGACCCAAAAGTCCTGGAATAAGGAGGCAGAGGGGAAAGAATTTAAGGTGGGTGGAGAATAAGAGCTTAGACGTCGATTATATATAGCAGGAGAAAGACTAAAACATTTATCTGAATACCAGACATTTTATACTCAAAGAAATATGAGAAGACTCTAGGCTTGAAACTCCGGCTGATTTGCAGGCTCCATGTAAGCAGGCGATAAAGGATAAAGAGTGTTCTAGCTCAGATTTATGCTACAAAGACTTGAAGAACAGAGTATTTTCTCTCTCTGTTTTTCACTTCAAGCCTTTAAGGAAATACCTGCTTGGTCCCTGGCTGACCACTAAATGAAGAAATAGAGGGTTCAGTGACCACATACTGCAATAAATATATTCTTTGAAAAATTATATGGAAAAGTCACAAAACAAAAGACAATTACAACTTTAAACAATCCACAGCAGTAAACTCTGGGGAAGAAGGAGAATCTCATTCCAGAGTTACCACGTTGTAATTTAGTTTCCACCAAAAGAAAATATAAAGCATTCAAAAAAAAGATAAAACTATGGAAAATTGAAAGGAAAACTTATTGACAGGAATAGTCCTAAGAAAGCCCAGACATTGGACTCACTAGATGTAGCTTTAAGTCCACTGTTTTAAATGTGCTCAAAGAATTATGGGAAATCATAGAGAAAGAACTGAAGGAGACCAGGAAAACAATGTGTGACCAAAATGAGACTATCAACAAAAGGACAGAAATTATAAAATAGAATATAACAAAACTTCTGGACCCGAGAAGTGTAACAACTAAAATGAAAAACTCACTAGAGGGATTTAACAGCAGATGTCAATAGACAGAAGAAAGAATTTATGAACATAAACATAGGACAATTGAAATTATTCAATCTGCAGAGAAGTAAGTAATAAAATGTATGAAGAAAAGTACCAAGAAAATTAAAAAAACAGTAAAAAAAAAAGTATGAAGAAAAAAAATCTAAAGGAACTCTGCAACATCATAAAGTATATCTTATACACATTACAAAAGTCACTGAATAAAAGAAAGAAGAAAAATATTGGATAAAATATTGGCAGATAATTTGCCAAATTCGGTGAAAAACATGAATCTACACATACATGAAGGGCATTAAACTCTCAGTAGAGTAAAGTCAAAGAGTTTCACATTAAAACACATTATAATCCAATTGGCAAAAGCAAATGACAAAAAGAAAATCTGAAAAGTGGCAAGAAAGAAATGACTTGACCTAAACAGTCCTCAATAATATTAACAGCCAATTTTTCATAAGAAACCATGGTAGCCAAAAGGTAGTGAGATAATATTTAATGTGTTGGAAGACAAAAAAATGACAACCAAATTTTTTTATTTGGCAAAATTATTAAAATGCAGAAGAAAACTTCAAAAATGAAGAAGAAACTAAGAAATTCCTAGACTAACAAACACTGATGGTGTTTATTGCTAATCTGCACTACTAAATATACTAAAGGTTATCCTTCAAGCTGAAACAAAAGGATCCTAGACAGCAACTCAAAGTCACATGAATAAATAATAAACATCTCCAGTAAAATAATTATATATGGAACATAAAAGCCAGGACTACTGTATTTGTGGTTTAAAACTTCTTTTTCTATTTCTTCTATGATTTAAAAGACAAATGCTCAACAAAAAGTCTATGTTAATGGGATCACAACGTACAAAGACTTAACTGTTGCAACAGTAACATAAGGGGGACATGAACTGATCTGTGTAGGAGTAGAGTTTTCACATGCTATCAGATCTAGGTTGAGAACAAATTAAATTAGATTGCTATAAATTTAAGATGTCACTCATCATTCGTCATTCTCTTGTTAACAACCAAGAAAAATCTTTAAAACGCATATACAGAAGAAAATTACATGGTAATCAAAGTAGTATACTAAAAGCAAAATTAATTAAACAAGAACAAAAGCAGTAGTGGAAGAGATGAGAAACAAAACAGAAAAGGTAAAAGACGTACAAAAACAAACAGAAAAATAGCAGAAGTAAATGGTTCCTTATCATTAATTACTTTAAATATAAATGGATTAAATTCACCAGTCAGAAGGCAAAGAGGGGCAGAATGACTAAAAATGTTCCCAACCAACCAAACATTAGCCAAGTATATGTTGTCTACGAAAAACTCAATTTATATCCAGACAAAAATATGTTGAAAGGAAAGAGATGCAAAAAGATATTTTATGTAATTAATAACCAATAACAAAAATAAAACAGAAATGGTATACTACTATCACACAAATAGATTTCAAGTGAAATGGTTACAAGAGACAAATGAAAGACATTACATACTGATAAAAAGGTCAGTCTATCAAGGTGATGTAGCAATTGCAAATATATCTTCAACAAACATCAGTGCTCCAAAATATATGATGCAGACACTGACAGAATTGAAAGGAGAAATAAATGGCTCTGCAAAAATAGTAGGAGCCTTTATCACTTCACTTGGATAATGGATAGAGCAATCAGACAGAAAATCAATTTGAAAATAGAGGACTTGAACAATACTATAAGTCAACTGGACCTAAAAATAAAAACAGAACACCCCACCCAACAACAGCAGAGTGCACCATCATCTAAAGTGTACATAGGATATTCTTCAGGATAGTCCATCTATTAGTCCACACAACAATTCTTTATTAATCAAAAAGTAAGGAAATCAGAAAATACATCCTTTCCAATCACAATAAAATGAACTAGAAATCAATTGCAGAAGAAAAACTAAAAGCCTCAAAAATATGAGAAGATTAAACAGCACCCTCTTAGACAACCAATAGGCCAAAAAAGAAATTGCAAGGGACCTTAAAAATGTCTTGATACAAATGAAAACAAAATCACAACACATCAAAGCTTATAAAATACAGTGAAAGCAGTACAAAGAGGAAAATTTACTATTGTAAACACTTAAAAAAGAGGAAGAATCTCAAACTAAGAACTCAACTTCACACTTTAAGGAACTAGAAAAAGATAACAAAATAAATCTAAAACTAGTAGAAATAAGGCCGTATTAAGGTTAGAGAAAAGATAAATGAAATTAAATGGAGAATATAAAAGAACAGAAAAAATCCACAAAACCAACAACAGATTTACATCTAGTGTGGAGATTAAATTTGTTATCAAAAACCTCCAAAGAAAGATAAGCTCTGGACAAGATGACTTCACGTGTGAATTCTACCAAATATTTAAAGAAGAATAAACAACAAATCTCTTCAAAGTCTTTCAAAACTTTGAAGAGAAAGAAACACTTCTAAACTGATTGTATGAGACCAGCATTACCCTAACACCAAACCCAGATTAAAATACTATAAGAAAAGATGAACACTTTTGACAATATTCTTGATTAATATTCTTGACAATTATTGATGCAAAAATTCTCAGAAAACACTAGCAAACTGAATTCAACAACTCATTCAAAGGATTATATATCATGACCCAGTTAGATTTACTATTGGAATGCAAGGATAATTCAACATACAAATTTCAATCAATGTAATGTGCTACCTTAATAGAATGAAGGACAAAAACTACATAATCATCTTAGTTAATATAGAAAATCCACAGTGAATGAAGATATGTTCAAATCATATATCTGATAGGTAACTTGCTTTCAGAATACATATTTTTATAACCCATTGTATAAAACCCATTGGTATATTTATATATTTTTATAACCCATTTTTATAAAACTAATTGGTATACTTTTATATTTTTATAACCAGTTGATAAAAGAACAGATAACCCAATTACAAATGAGCAAAGGATCTAAACAGATATTTTCCAAAGAAGATATATAAATGGCAGATAAAGTCAGTAGCCATGGCAAAATGCTAGTTGACACCACAGTGAGATACTACTTCACACCCATTAGATTGGCTATTATCAAAAAGATACCAAATATTCCTGAGGATGTAGAGAAATTGGAATTCTCGTGCATTATTAATGGAAATGTAAAATTGGAAAGGTGTTTTGGAAAACAGTTTGATTCTTCAAAATATTCAATATGAAGTTGACATATGACTCAGTAATTTCATAGATAGATATTAATAGATGATAGCTAGCTAGGTAGATAGATAATTTAGGTTGAGCATCCCTAATCCAAAATTCCAAAATCCAAGGTGCTCAAAAATCTAAAACTGTTTAAGCTCCAATATGATGCCACAAGTGGAAAATTTTACATATAGATACTTAACACAAACTTTATTTTATGCACAAAATTATTAAAATATATTGCATAAAATACAAGAAATGTGATGTTTCTGATGGAAAATTTTAGCGTGATAACCTATAGGCCTGATAACACACACATTAGTCACATACAATCCTTCCTCAAAGTTTGCATGAGTGGACACACACACACACACACACACACACATACAAGCACGCACACAATGGGAGCCCCATTGTATTCTGCTTACTCTATCAAGGATAATTTGTTGGAAATGTTTATAAAACTCATCCTTTTAATATATTGAAGCAATAATCCTTTCCTGTAGCCTGGAGGGTAAAAAATGCACCGCTGGTGTTAGACTTAGTGTTCTCTGAAGGTGACATTGTTCTTTCATTCAGAAATCTGGAAAGGATGGTTCTTATACTTGAAACACATGTGTCAGGTAAGAAGGAGAAAAAAACTCAGTTTTAGCATCAGGACCTTGAGTTCTTTTCAGATATATAATGGAATTATAGCTTAGTGTAGGTTCAATCAAGATGGTACTTGCTCAGTGATAACTGACCAAGAATTTCCTGGTTTAGGGCTATATTGAACCTATATTCACTTTTCTAAATTCTAGATCACCTTGTTTCATGCTATTCCTTCTTAATTGTTTTAACATCTACCCTTTACGCAGGTTTTCGCTAGGTGCCCTAGCCTGGTATCAGATGGACTGTATTCCTACTTCTAGACTATAAGGTTAAAAGAAAACGAGTGTGTCCAACTCTAACAACATACAATGATAGTCTTAATTAGAGAGAAATTTCTCAGAGACATCTTGTTAACCAAGTATGGGGGTTGGTGTTGCAGCTACTTCTCTTTATGTAAAGATTTTTCAGACATGGCTAGCAGTGAGGAATCTGAGAAGAAGGCTACGTGCATATCCTTAGATAGTGACTCAATAGACACAAAAAGATAGTGACTTCCTCAAGGTCACCTACATAACTAACAGCAGAGCTGTGGTCTAACCCAGGTGAACTCAAACTCCCTAAAACATGACAATGTATTTTCAACTCTTTTTATGTTGTACTGAAATACTTCATGCATCACACACATTGGCTACAGTTATAGCCTATGTATCTAGACCACGTTAGTCTCATTCACAGGTTATTTGATATATTTTCAACCATTTTAAAAGGACTATCATTATTTTTGCATTTGTTTAGTCCAGCTAGATGTTTTGAGTTTCTTCAACAATTTCACATATATTTTAAAGGACATTAACTTATTATTTTTTATTTTCTTCTGTTTTTCATATATATATGTGTGTGTGTGTATATGCACATATATATTTATATTTATATACACACATATATATACATATATATACACACATATATAGATATTTAGAGATGGGGCCTCGCTATGTTGCCCAGGCTGGTCCTGGACTCCTGGGCTCAAGCAATCCTCCCACTTCAGCCTCCCAAATTGCTGGGATTACAGACATGAACCTCCACACCCATCCAAGATATTTCACTTTAAATGTATTCTACTGGCATTATTTCTATTAAAGCATGGTACTCCAAAGTTTCCAGGTGTGTATTCCAGTGTGTCCTGATAAAAACATAATACTATTTATTCATTTTAAGTATTCACTTAAGTCCTGTATTTTTAGCATAGTGACATGACCTGATATATCCAACACAGTCTTGGATTTTATCTGTTGTCCTGGTGTAATAGAGCCATCCCCTTCACTTTTAAAAGGGATTGGTTGAAAAATACATCACGTAATTATTCCAGCAATAAACTCATGTGCTTAGTTTTGTGTGTGTCAATTGTAACTCCTTCCTATTCTCATACATGGGGATATCTTCTAAATCATAAAAACCTTTTGGAGCACCCTCACCTTATTTTTCTTGTATTTCCGTTTTTATCCTCTATCTTTCTCCTGCTCTATTTCTCATTCACACAGACCATTTCTTATTATATGATAATCCCTAAAACACTGTTTTATATGCTCCCCAGAGAGTTTCTATGCTATTCTCAAGTCAACAGGTTGATAAAGCATTGTTTGGGAGCATTTACATATGTTCTCAAGCTAAGGGTTTTAAATACTCTCCTTGTCCAGAACTGATGTTTTGAGTCCCTTCACTATTTGAGTCCTTTTAGAGATTCGAATACTAGGTTATCAAGAAGCACTGATAATTGTGAGATACTAGCATTTGAGCAATTGTCCATCAGTGCAAAAAGATTTGACTTTGTTTCTGATTAGCATCCCGTAGCTTAATTTTCTTATCTATTCCTTTAACAGTGCATCCCATCTCCAAGTATCTATGTTAGGTTGCATGGTTAGAAGCTGCCCTGTAATACAGTACATCTCATATAAGTCTAATGTCCTAACCCATCTTCATATAAGAAACAAAAGACTGTAGGTACTTGGGCTAAGCAAAATTATCCAGGAACTAATGAATAAATAATGTTACTTCATGAATAATTCAAGATTAACATTGGATGCCTCAAACAATCCTTATCTGCAAAACAATAAAATCTTTTAATGTGACCATGTGACATGGAGTACAAATAGGAATGGGGTTAATTGTATCCTCCTCAGAAGCACGTACTGTACTCTCACATTCTGCCTCTACGTGAAGATTTAATGTACAGGTAGTGCCTTAGAATAATGAGAATTTAACACCTTGCTTGTAAGAGAGTTTAAAACAG
Organism: Piliocolobus tephrosceles; assembly: GCF_002776525.5. NCBI lineage: Eukaryota > Metazoa > Chordata > Mammalia > Primates > Cercopithecidae > Piliocolobus > Piliocolobus tephrosceles. The sequence goes on along the minus strand of NC_045444.1, from coordinate 31,957,506 downwards.
AGAGACTCTGGCATCATGCTTGCCATAATTACAGCAAACATATTTCTAGACAAAGAAGAGTCAATAGCAAGATAAAGAAAGGAAGCGTGGTGTAACAAAATGTCAGTTTTATCACTTGCTAACTGAGATTTGGGCCAATCACTTGACCTGCTAGTTCTCAAGCTATTCAGTTAAAAATGTATTACTACATTGAACTAAAGCCTCCCATGTTTTATTCTACCTAAAAAATTAGTATAGATTGTTAGAATATTGTTTATGAAGAGAAAGAGAATTTTGTACTATGATTTCCTTAGGATATCAGATGACATATCAGCATATGAGTTTTAATAAATGATTGTAGAATATACAGGAATTAAAAAAATAAAAATGAAAAAAACTAACAAAGAAGTCAAATAAAACATTGTAAAAGTCCAGTTAGGAGACTTGTAAAACTCCACAGAGACTTAAGTAGTCTCATTTATCTTGTGTGTATTCATTCACACCTACCATCCTGTTCTCTAGACATTTGGACAATTCTGAAATATCAGAGCTACAACAGGTGTGAACTGAGTGACTTCACTTCCTGTTTCAAAACGTCCATATCTATTTTAGAAAGCTGAAACAGTGCTATCTTCATAGGGATGTTTAAGGATTAAGTGAGATAATATATTCAAAATACTAGGAATATTAACTATCATTATTGTTTTCTGGTTAACACCTATCATCCACTCATATGAATTATCATAGACAAAATATAACTCAGAGTAAAAATAATACAGTAACCCAAGAAATATCATAAAGATAGCAAAGTGCAATTTATTTTCCATATTACATTAGCAAAGAAAAGTTTAAGTAATTTCCAATGCTGGTGAAGATACTATGAAATTGGGATTTCAGTACTCTGCTGGTGAATCATGTATAATTTTTTTAATAATGTGGTGATTTATATAATGTTCACACCTTTGAACCTAATAATTCCACTTCTGCAAATATATCAAATGGAAAAACCAGTAAAGATGGAAAAAACTACAGATATATCTATCTATGGCAATATTTTTTTAAAATGATAAATAAATAAATTTAGTATCTACCAGTAGCACAATAAAATAAAATAATATGTATTTATTTAAATAATAATAAAAATGTATCAACATGAAAAACTTGAAAAAAAAATTACTCTGGCAGGGTACAGTGACTCACGCCTGTAATCTCAACACCTTGGGAGGCTACAGTGGGAGAATCGCTTGAGCCCAGGAGTTCAAGACCAGACTGGGCAGCATAGTGAGACCCCCATCTCTATTTTTTTTTTTTAAAGAAAAAAAATACTGTACAATCACTTCAATTCTGGAACGAGCCATATGAAAGCATACTGGCAATCAAATAATAGGAATGCTATTGTTGTTATCCCAAAAAGGTTATGAGTAATATCTCTTTTCCTGTACAGGTTGAAGAAAGGAGAGAGTTGTGAGCATCACTCAGTTGGCACTGTGGAATATCTCATATCTATGGTTAAAGAAGACACATTTTAAAAATTTCACCCTAGCCCAGCTTCCTAATCTTATGTATTTAAAACTAGAACCCAGAAAGTTTAATAACTTTCCCAAGTTCATACCAAACTCAATTTCCATTTGACACCTATGAAAATATTTCTTGAGACATATTACTGTTAAATTATGACACAATCATAGAGTCAAAAGGACCTTAAACAGGAGTCTATCGTACTATATTTAAGCAAATCAAGCTAAACCTGACACCTCTTCCTCATATCAAGATTCTCTCTCATTTTTGAAGAGCTCAAAAGAATCACCTCTCTTTGCTGACGTCAAGATATAGCCAACTTTATTATTAGTGCTTTCGTGTAATTGCCAAAGCCCTAATGGAATTGCACTAACATGTTCTATTTTGGTATATCATCATAAAATTACATGCCTTATATATGGTATTAGAAAATAGCTGGTTATCATTCTTCATGAAAGTTCTCGTTCTACTTGCAAAGTATGGTTATTAAATCACTCCTGAAAGATTTTGTCCAAACATAAAATCAATATAACATTTATATGTTAACTTGTTAACTAATTATACTTTTTTTTTTTTTTTAAGATGGGGTCTCACTCTGTCACCCAGGCTGAAGTGCAGAGGCGTGATCTTGGTTCACTGTCACCTCTGCCTCCCAGGTTCAAGTGTTTCTTCTGCCTCAGCCTGGCAAGTAGCTGGGACTACAGGCGTGTGCCACTTTGCCTGGCTAATTTTTGTATTTTTAGTAGAGACTGGGTTTCTGCATTTTGGCCAGGCTGCTATTTGACTCCAGACCTCAAGTGATCCAACTGCTTCAGCCTCACAAAGTGCTGGGATTACAGGCCTGAGCCACCATGCCCAGCCTAATTATAGTCTTTATAGTCTTCTGATAAATTTCTGACTTTTCAAACTAACTCACTCTGGTTGCATAACTTCAAGCTCTGTGCCTCTCATGAAAGAGCTGACTATTGCTCAGTCCAATAGATGATTTAATTGTTTTGTCAGTCAGAACATGCATTGCTATTTCTGCAACATGGTAGAAACTACAGCACTAAGGATTTAAGTTTCTTGCTTGGATATTTTTTATTAGTTAAATCTCATAGTTACACTAGTTTCCATTAATTATGTCTAACATATTTAGCTAATTTTTTATTCTTAACAATATTAAAAACCTGTATTGGTTTCTGTGGAAACAATTTCTTTTTTCCGAAATTCCTTTAGAATTATTCTGAATGTCTTTGCACATAGGAATCTATCAAGTATGAAGTGTAATAGGAAAATTGAGTCACAAGAGAAGAATAGGGATGTGGGTCTAAATTATTCTTCAAGAAAGGTGACCTCTAATCTCAACCTGACACTGATTCCACATATGATCTTGGACGATCACTCAACTTTTGCGAGCTTCAGAATCCTTGACATTAAGATTAGTGATTTCAGCAAGATATTTTGTATATTTTCTCTAAAAGTCAGCCTTTTATACATGTATCACTGAGTAATTTTATCTTCCAAGTTATAAATCATACTTGATAGGATGCCTGTTCTATGTTTTTCTCCACACACAGAGATTTCTATATTAATTTCCTGTTTTTTGAATCATTTGAAGCAGTGAGTATAGACGTTTTTCACAAATGTGTGGACACAGAATACATGCTCTATGTGTTCTATCTATAGAGCCTGGAGAGAACAAGTAAGGACATTACAAATACAGTTTACATGTATTTCATATAAATAGACAACAGAATGTATATAGATTGGCTGTGAGCACATACATTGTTCTCTCATTGACTCTCCTAAAACTCGTATTCCCAGAATCAGAACATAAACTCATATTCCCAGAATCAGAACATGACGGCTATTTAGTTTTACAAAGAAATCAACAGTGCAGAAAAAGAAAGAAATAATCTCCAATCCAACTCTAATTCAGTGTTAGCACATAAAACAAAGTGGGCAGGTCAGTAGGTTTTTTTTTTTTTTTTTTTTTTTTTTTTTTTTTTTTTTTTTTTTTTTTGCCAGTTTTACTATGAAGTGGGTAAAAAGTAAAGGTTACTTATTACTAAATCAGTTTTTCTCATTTCACATTAAGATATAAAAGCTTTACAGTAAAAATTTATTTGTATCATGTAAGCTAGAACAATGTAAGTTAAACTATGCTGGAATTATTTTAGGTTAAGTGTACAGTTTTAAAAATAGCTTTCAATGGGAACAAATGAAGTCAAAGGCAGAGTTGATGTGACAACCTATTTTTACAGCAATTTTTTACATGGCATAGAAGAAACAGGGATTGAGAAACATGCATGAGAATTTTATAAAAGTTATAGCAGAAAATACAAAGTAGAACAAATTTCCACAGAAGCCTTGAGAACAAAGGTTAATATAATCTTCAATTATGTGAAAAGAAAAATAAAATCTTTGGAGACCAGGAAATCCCTGTGGTATTTTAGTGTTGTGTGTAGTGATCGCCAAAATTCACTGCTTCTATTTGTAATAATTAATTTATCACTGTTTGTCCTTTTTTATAGTAGATATCTTAAATAACAATTAAAAAATTAAAGTCATATACAGTATTTAAATAGTCAAAAATTTTCTTCTATGGTTAGAAGTTATGGGTAACTTTATGTATCAACTTGGCTAGGCCATGGGACCCAGAAATTTGGTCAAATACCCATCTAGATGCCCTTGGGAAGATATTTTGTGGATGAGATTAACATTTAAATCAGTAGACTCTGACTAAAGCAGGTCACCCTCCGTAATGTATGTGGACCTCATTCAATCAGTTGAAGGCCTTAAGAAGAAAAAGTCTGAGTTCCAATGAAAAAGATAATTCTGCCTCCAGACTGTCTTCTGACTTGAGCTGCAACATCAGTTCTTCCCTGGGTCTCTAGTCTGAGGACATGCTCAGCAGAGTTTTGACTTGTCAGCCTCTACAATTACATAAGCCAGTTCCTTAAAATAAATCCCTATCCTCTCTGCACATATACACTCATATTCATTCTGCTTCTCCGGAGACTAAAGTTTGCCCAAGTCAGGGACTTCTAAGGAAAGGTCTGTTATGGGAGACATCCTGCCTAACTTCCTAAGGATGGACCTTGGGAACTGCCAGAAGCACAGCTCATCATCATTTTCCCAATAAGCACAAGGAGGAGCACAACCTCACAAGCAGTTAGGACTCAGTTAATATTTAGGGATTTATGAGCCACGGTTTTACACCTTGAACTTTATCTAAAGTAAAATAGGCAATTATTAAAGAATGTGGAGCTTTAGTATGACCCAAATCATTGAGAAATTACTGAGCCATTCCATTTCCTGCCTTTGACTTTTGGGTGGTCTTCATGGATAGGTCCCAAGGAGAATGGCTTGCAATAAACCAAAGTAGAGCCAAAATGGTTTCCAGAACCAGGAAATAAGAAACATCATGTGTTCTGTATAATAAAGTATAAACAAATAGATTATAAACAAACACCCAAAGACTAAAAATGATATTAGTTGAACATCATTTTCTCTGTCACACTTCATCTTCTTTCATGTGAGTAAAATGTTAAAACTTTCAGCATTTTGAAAAAAAGTAATTCTAAAAATTATTATTTTACCTCTGAATCCTAGTTGATCAATGTTGCACATTATCTACATGGAAGATGGGGAAGTGAAATAAAATACATTACTTTACACTTTCATTTCTTCCATTCTTCAAGTTGGGTCAGTTATGTTATAATTTCTACTTCTTCTAGTAACTATATCTCTATTTTAGGTCATGAATCAAACCTCTATTATTTTGATTTTCTATTACACTCTCATCTATATTGATCTATATTCTCCTTTGTATCCTCAGACACATTTTAGTTATATAGATTATTTTACATTGTCCGATTTTATGCCATTTATATTGTTTTGTTACTCTATAACTTCCCATAGACATTGAAAAACCAATATACATTATTTATAATATTACTGTTCCACATATTATTTAGTGCAGAATAAAAAAAATATGAGCTACTAATGTTTATATTTTCATCTCATTCATATTTGCTTCATCCTGGTCAACTCTATTTTACCTGAAATTTTAATCACTTTCTTTGTAATTTTTTTTCCAAAAGCAGAATGATTTATTGCGTCACCCATTCTAACAAAATACACCAAAAAACATCTCATAAGCAGAGCTATTTCCTACAAAAAGCCACATGTGAATGCTTATATTAGGAAGATTAAGATGAATATTAAGAGTATGCTGTCATGTTAACATGCTACATTCCAAAAGTAGCTTCCTTTTTTTTACAGTATAACAGACTACACATTTTCTGATTATAGTAACAGAAAAATATGACATGCCAACATTAAGAGTAGGTTTCTTAAGAACTAAATATAAATTATCAATGAAAAACACTATATGTATATTGAGCACCCCCAGTATTAGTCACTTTTAACAAGAACAATTTGTAGGGTTTAAGATGTCTATAGCTGGATAAATTTTTCCAAGAAAAAGATACATGACAAAAATAGTGTTATAGACTTATTTCTGCCAAAATGTCTTCTAGCATATTGTTTTAATTTTAATAGCCTACTTTTTTAAAAAGTCAAGAAATAAAGAATTTAGCCAGTGAAAATAACATTAAGAGGTTTACACATATTTTCCCTCTCATATCTTAGTACTAAGTTTTAGCACCTTCTCAAATCTTGAAAAGTGCAACTTTGAATTTGTTGGGTTCACATGTATCACACTTCTCACGTTGCTGCCAAGTATAGATAGAATATTTAGAATGATGGAGGTTTATCCCTGTGATGCTCGTTTAAATACTGACTTGTCTTACAAACCTTTGTCTTCTAAATTATGTAGTGTTGTTGGTTAAATAGAGCACAATGTAGTTATTCTAATGACCAGTTGTATTTGTTCTTTTATTCTGCTTTTAACTGCAATCCTTTTTACCAGCATACGATTGTTATTTAGCTAGAAACAATACAATATGAAATGGAAGTGTTCTTCATTAAGATCAATACATTATCTTATTAAACAAAGAGCCTAAAAGTGTATTGTTGCAAATATGAATCTAAGGAATAGTTCAGTAATTACTGCCTAAAATGTGAAAGCGTATTTTGTATCCTAAAATGAACGTATGATAGTCTAAACATCTCTTTTTGTATAACAAATAATTGAAACGTTTCCTTCTAAATATATGCTATTTAAAAGTTATGGGTATTATAATCATTCTTTCTAAATTCTTTGCTAATCATTTCTTCCTGGGAATACAGAGAAAAGAGACAACTTTTGAGTTGTTTTCAACTTCATAATTTTAAATTTTCTATGTTAATATAACATAAATTAGAAAAAAATAAGTGATTCAAAAATGAAAATATTTACTTTGTAGAATATGATGTTAGACCTATCACTTTCTCTGTAATTTTTAAGACAAGGAAGTTGCCTTTCTTATAAAACTAAGAATTTGTAGATTCTTAATCATACTTAAAAAAAATTTCCTCTTTCTTCAAGAAAATATTCACCTAAGAGCCCTGTGGCTTCCTGTTCTCATTTATATTGATTACAGTTCATCCCTGTGGCCCAAATCAGTTTGGGATTTCGATTTCTTTTTCTGTTACACTTCTGGGTGAGTTCCACTTCTTCATGGACCCTATGATATTGACCTCCATAGATTCCTTATTTAATATTCTGGAGGGCATCAAATACTTTTTTATTTGCAAAAATGTGTTAGGGTACCACTTGTAGATAACTGCATGTTTAAAACTCACTATTATAATTTCACACTTGATTGAAGATGTGGTACCTTCTCAGTTGCCTTTTCAAGGTCCTCTGCAACAGTATTTCTTCAATGACATACTCAAAACTTTCAGTTTATTAACTATTTTCCTTTGTCTAAATTCATCTTTCTTCATCTTCTCTTTTTATTACTCCATGTCTTATGCAATTTAGATCTCAAGATTTATTATTTTAAGAACATTTTCTTGCCAGTAATCAATTTCCATCTTCTGCCTTTTCATCACGCTTACTCAGTGAAAACTCAAAGCTGGATAAATCCTGCAATCTTTATTCTCTGCCCCATGCCCAAGCATCTTAGCTTAAGTGGAGAAATTCATGCAAAAAATCCCATAACATCTTAACACAAACCTCATGTAGTTTTTTTTTTCTTTTTGCATTTTGTTTATTTGGGTATAATCTCATGGCTGGATGCTTCTCATCAATAATTAAACATTCCCAAATGTCTCTCATCTTAAAAGATAAAGTCAATATGCCTCTGAGCATATATTTCTCTCCTTCCAGCTGTCACATTCCCATCTTTGCTATAGCCTTCTCTTGTGTGGATGTAACTCTCGACTCTGGCATATTCTACAGTAATATGCAGTTTAGTTTTAGTTTTTAAAAAATTAACCAAAGTCTTTGGTCCATTTAGGCTCTTCAATTCTATTCTTGATATAATGGATTTGATTCATTGTTACATTTCTCTTAGTAGGCTATATATAGAGATTAAAAAGTAAATGCATCTTTTCAGGTGACAATTTTGTATTTAAAAAGTGCATAAAGTTTATAGCAATATAGAATTTTATTGCAAAGGGAGGATAAGGCGACACTTTAGGCCATTAGTTTGTTTTATAAATAAGGCAAGTTGTGTCAAAATAAACGCAAAAAAGTATGATTTGGTCCAGGTACTTACATTAGGGTTACTTTCAATGAGAACTAAGTACAGTTAAAGAAGAATGAAAATGGAGATAATCGTGATAAAACTTATTTTTATTTTTGAAAAAATTTCAACTGAGAGTGAAAAAATGACAGTAGTGGAAGTACTTTTTATCTTTAGCGTATTGTAGATATGAATTTCTATTCTATCTTCCCTCTCTAATACCCTTGCTTTTTCTTTAAACTTTAAACTTGTCACATAGAAAGTTGTAATCCAACTTGCAGACGCAAGAAAAAAAGCATTTTCATGCTTTCTTTCTAATTGTAGCAGCTGAGATTGAATAGACGAATACATGGGAAAAACACAAAGAATTTTCAAAACTCTGGGATAACTTTGTAAACAGTGAAAAGCCTATTTTACTCCAAAGAAGAACCTAATATTTGAGCTTACACAATAAGTTTTGAGGGATATTCCCTACTACTCTTGCCTTGTTGCTTATACTTGTAAAAGTATAGAGGTTCAAACTGATTGAAAGCAAACCAATGGCAAGGGAAAAAGTTCTAGTCCAAACAAAGGTAGTTTTGCTTCCCAATAATTACTTTTCTGTTTAATTCCTTGTAATTTCTTTATTCAAAATGAGCTCTATAAAGTATTTAATTTGAATATTATGGCAAAATTTTGATCAGACAATTATAATATTTAGTAAAATAGGTGTTACTAAATATTTCAATACTGATATTTACATGAGACAATAAAATGACAAGAACTAGTTTACAATTTATACGTAAAAATGAAAATAGTGCTCCAGGCAGAAAAATTTACTAAACAACACATAATTCAGTCTGGTTAAAATATAGTTTTTTGTAGCTACTCACATGCCATGGCCATTTTCTATAACATTCTTAGTCTGCTTCTTCCCGAGACTTTTTGTGATTTTGTTTTAACAGATAAATTATTTTAAAATCATTAACCATTACCAAGGACTGTGACGATCAGCTTGTGGTGTGTCCCTGTCAGAATTTAAAATAAAAAAAATACTATTTCAAGATTATGGGAATAAGTTAATTTATTAAGAATATGTAGAAATGTGAGGCTGCATTTAAATTATTGTGCTATATTTTATTTTGTTTTCTGAAAATCTCTTTCCTGAATAATTTTGGAATACTAGTTATATGATAGTAATAATTTAAGAAATCATTCCCTGAAATATTTTTTCATTTTATACTAAATGCTACTTTGAGTATTCTGCTTAAAGAAACAATATATAGGTACTTTTATTAAATACCTTCATTTTTTTCTGATTTAATTTCTTGATGTTATTCAATAACATTATTTTCTAAAAGATCTGCTGATTTTTATGGTGCATTGTAAATTGCTTATCCAATCAGTACTATGTATAATGGTTTCATTACTACTGAATTTATATTACAACTTAATACCCTGGAAACCTTGAATGCTATCCTCAGTGACTGATGAGACACTACAAAATATGAGAAAATGTTTATTACCTGGGTCACTAAAACACTGCAGATAGGGAGATAGGGTCCAAGTCTTACCAAATCCCACACGGTGGTTAATGGTTCCATTGAGATTCCCTTTAATAAATTTTCCTTGTCATATTCAAAATCAATCTATGAAATTTCATTGTTATAACTTGACAGTGAAAAAGAAGTGCTTTCATTGCCTAGAACAATTACTGGTGGATATTTCACTTTCTATGGTTATTTGTTGTCTGTCTCTGGCAACCCTGTGAGTTCTTAAGCCTAAATGCCTGGCCTACAGTAACTCATGAAGGTTTGAGAAAAAAAAAAAAAAAGATCACTCCAGAAGCAACCAGTAGTCACCCAGCATTTTGTAGTGTTCTTCTTTGTGTGTTTTTTTTTTCCTATTAAGATGCTACTGCAATATAATTAATCTAAAAGTGTAACTGTAGGTAGAAACTACAGCATTGAATTATAGTGTTTATAATGCTATGACACTGAACCTCACAGAAAGTGTTTTAATGCTTTCTGACAAGTTTTCACTCTCATCAATGGCATTCATTCCTCTGAAGTTTAAATACTTTATGTTTCGCTTTCAGGTCTTAGATTTAAGTCTTTTATCCATCGTGAGTTGATTTTTGTATAGGGTAAGAGATGAGGATCCTGTTTCATTCTTCTACATGTGGTTAGCCAATTATCCTAGCACCATTTGTTGAATAGGGTGTCCTTTACCCACTTTAAGTTTTTGTTTACTTTGTTGAAGATCAGTTGGAAGTATTTCGCTTTATTTCTGGGTTCTCTATTCTGTTCCATTGGTCTGTATTACTATTTTTATGCCAATACTGTGCTGTTTTGGTGACTATTGCCTTATGGTGTAGTTTGAGGTCGGGTAATGTGATACCTCCAGATTTGTTCTTTTTTCTTAGTCTTGCTTTGGCTACGTGGGTTCTTCTTTGGTTCCATGTGAATTTTAGGGTTGTTTTCTAGTTCTGTGAAGAATAATGGTGGTATTTTGATGAGAATTTCATTGAATTTATAGATTGCTTTTGGTGGTGTGGTCATTTTCACAATATTGATTCTACCCATCCATAAGCATGGGATATGTTTTCTTCTGTTTGTGTCATCTTTGATTTCTTTCAGCAGTGTTTTGTGTAAGTTTCCTTATATAGGTCTTACACGTCCTTGGTTAAATTTATTCCCAAGTATTTTATTGTTTTGTTTTTTTGCAGCTATTGTAAAAGGGGTTGAGTTCTTGATTTAATTCTCAGCTTGGTCATTGTTGGTGTATAGCAGAGCTACTGATTTGGGTACATTAATTTTGTATTCTGAGACTTTGCTGAATTCATTTACCAGTTCTAGGAGCTTTTTGGATGAATCTTTAGGGTTTTCTAAGTATACAATTATGTCATCAGCAAACAGCAACAGTTTGACTTCCTCATTACTAATTTGCATGCTCGTTATTTTTTTCTCTTGTCTGATTGCTCTGGCTAGAACTTTCAGTACCATGCTGAATAGAAGTGGCCAAAGTGAGCATCCTTGTCTTGTTCCAGTTCTCAGGGGGATTGCTTTCAACTTTTCCCTGAGCATTGGAAAATACTTTCTAGACAATGGCTTAGGCAGACTTGTGACCAAGAACCCAAAAGCAAATGCAACAAAAACAAACATAAATAGATGGGACTTCATTAAACTAAAAACTTCTGCACAGCAAAAGAAATAAACAGCAGAGTAAATAGACAACCCACAGAGTGGAATAAAATCTTCACAGTCTATACACCTGATAAAAGACTAATATATCCAGAATTTACAAGAAACTCAAACAAATCACTAATAAAAGAACAAACAATCTCATCAAAAAGTGATCTAAGGACATAAATAGACAATTCTCAAAAATAAGAACAAATGCTCAGCATCACTAATTATCAAGGAAATGCAAATCCAAAACCACAATGTGATAACACCTCACTTCTGCAAGAATGACCATCATAAAAAAAAAATAGCTGTTGGCATATATGTAGTGAAAAGGGAACACTTTTACTCTGTTGGTAGGAATGTAAACTATAGTCAAGGATTGTTTTAGACTTTTTAACATAGAAATACAATCTAGGATATGCCATACAGTCATTATAGTTACTATAAATGTATACATTGGGTAGTTTTTGTTTCCAATTTGTGTGAGATTAAAGATTATTTTATTTCCTTCCAATGTTACTTTTAAGCATTTAAAATATGGATTTATAATAGAAATACTGTGGTATTTTATTCTGAATCACCCTCAACCAAATGTAATAATTTCTCAAGTCAGCTTTGAGAGAATTATAAGTATTTTCTGATATGTTTGAGATGTTTTCCCATGACTCATTCTTTGATTAACTTTAACAGAAATTATATACTGTGTTACTATTTGTATTAATGTTTCTGTTATATATAAGTTAAGACATTCTTGAATTTCTTTTTATTATTTTAGGTTACATTTAAAAGTTACTTCATCCTTAGACTTAGGACAAGTATTGGTAATCTTTTCAAAATAATGTGCCAATTTTCTTTTTTTTTTCTTTGCTTATCTTACTCTTGGAGATTTGGTTATGAACAGAGGTGATAGAAGCTTAAATATTGTGAGGCAGATAAACATAGTAGTGGTAACAGGTTTACATGTCAGTGATAATTAAGCTCCATATTTATACTTGATTTATACTCTCTATGAACTAAACAGCATGGGTCTATTGTCTAAGAGTTTGAAGGACATCATTTACACTCATGTAAGCATATCACATAAAAGTGAATATTGAATGAGCATCTCACCTAGTTAGAAAATAGTGGTACCCAGAGGTGCATTAGTGTACGGTTTATCCAAGGTCAGTAAGTGACTCATGTAGGAAGAAGGATGGTGATGAAAATATTCCTGTAAACTCTAAATTATCCTTAAAGATATCTAGAATAGGAGAAAATATTTTATATGGGTCAAACATGTACTTATAACTCCAAGGAAGGAAATTAGATATTTATAGATTATTTAGAGCTGGCAGATTTCTGTTCCTAGAACATAACTTAATGAAAAATATTTAAAATGAATAAAGTTGAAATAATAATGTTGTCTTAGTTTACAAAATGCAGCAACTAGAAACTGAATGATTGCATAAATTGCTATGAAATGTGTATCATATGTTGGCTTTCCCCTGACCTTTGAATGTAATGGAATAGTGCAGGAACTTCCAAACTTGCTTTTATTATTGCTCCTCTAAGAAGCCTTTGGATATTTTTATTTTTGTCTAATCCCTTCATGCATTTTAGTGTATGTACTGTATGTCTGTTTATATACTGTCTAATTTTTTTGTCGAATACCTTCATGCATTTTTTTGTCTAATCCTTTCATGCATTTTAGTGTATTTACTGTATGTCTGTTTATATACTGTCTAATTTTTTTGTCGAATACCTTCATGCATTTTTTGTCTAATCCCTTCATGCATTTTAGTGTATGTACTGTAATATACTGTAAGAGTATCTGTGTTTCAAAAAGAGAAATTTTTTTCACCTCCCACAGAATGAATGATCGCCCCCTTCAGGGCAGTATCACCCGCTGTGAGAATCCATGAAATTATTCTTAATGTGATAGTTAAATTTCATTTTGTGGAGTATCAAAACTATAGGTGTTTATCCCGCCCACCCAAAAAAACAAAGATGAGAAATCCAAATGACACAATTATTACTTAAAAAAATTAAATACTAGGCCTAATAAATGTTAGGATGGTTAGGCCTAACAAATCCTATATAGGGTTTTCACAAAGTTCTATAACTTCTGGTTCCATTCTGAATGACATGCGGAAGGGCCAAAACATCTCACTTTGAAAATGAAAGCTTTTATTTTGCTATTAAAATTTTCCAAATAAGATTTCATTCCACATTGGCGCTATACATGGATGCTGGGTAGTTCTGATTTGTGACCTGCATGGACTTAGTCTTTAGCTTCCCCATAGTCTTCCACCAGTGATATCTGTTTGGCTCTATACCCATAAGAAAGAAAAGGAGAGTTCGATGGAATTTTAAAACCAAAAGAAAGTTGCTGTCAGTGCTGGTTAAAATAAATGCATCATATGATATAGGCAAGGAAATTGGAAATTACTTTATATTGCAAATATCATATTTCTGTAGGTCCAGAAATCTAAGACAGGCAGACTGTGGTTGTACCATTTACTGGAAATCCTTTACAGTGGAGTCGGGAGTAATCTCTCACTGTGGCTTGTGCAACATGATGATCACTAGAGATGTCTAACCTAACACTTAATGAACAACATGATCATTTGAAAAGTTATGTGGTCAGTCTCTATCATACGCGCACATCCACTTTTCCTATAACCCCAAATTTTTTGTTGATATGTTCAAGTGTTCTTCCAAAAAAATAATGAGCTTTTAAATATCAAAGAAAAAACAATAGTCAAAATTGTCTTAATTTATATAACTTTGTATATTTCATAAAGATAGTTTCAGAAACCCTCAATAATTTCCAATTTTATTAAAATATTTGACTGAGAGATGTTTCATGGCCTTAAATAGATAGAAAAATTGAGTCATTCTTAATGCTGAATTAAACTTCTAATGTTTAATAATTAAAAGCTTTTTTTTTTTTCTGAGTAGATACATGATAGAATTTAATGGGAACGAATAAAATCAGTATTGCACAAGTCACCCACCATAATCCAGGCCTTCAATTCTTAACTCTCTTTTATATTGAGTCAATTAGCACATGTTAATTGAGCAGCTGTATGGTATCAGCACAAGAACTCAACTTTTTATTCCACCTTTGATCATCTATGGTTTTCTGCAGAAGGATTAGAAGGATGCTTTCCCCTCCACCACCTTTGACAGCTATGAGAGAGAAACCACAGCAGTGCTTTGCAGGGGGCAGGGTAGAATTGGAACCAATGAAGACAAAAAGGAAAATTCAGTGCAATTCTTATGACCATCTCTTCATATTTCTCACCTGTTTCCTGATCATCTTTCATGTCTGCCTATACCCTTTAAGGAGAAGTGTTTTTAAAAAGTTCTACTGTTAGAAAAATTTTATGATAGAAGTACTTCATTTATGACAGGAATTAGTCAAGAGAGAGCATGATTTAAATTGACACAACTTAAATTGAAATATATTTTCATTAAAATAACTGTTATGGTACAGATTAAGTATATAATCCTTTGACATATTAATTGTCCATTATATACAGAAATGATTTCTAAATCATTCAAATTCACATTGCAACATTAGCTAGTTAATAAATGGAGACAAGTCTTGAAAAAGAGAACCCTTGCCTCATTTATTTTTTAGGATGTTCAGACTATTGAGAGCTACGATAGGAGAAGACATTAATAGTTTAAAAAAAAGGAAGAAAGAAAGCAAAATCCAAAAATCCTTGAATAAGAACATCTGCATTTAAAATTATGCTTTTATTTTTAATAATTATGTGGCCTTTCATAAATTACTTGACATATCTAAGCCTCAGTTTCCTCACCAGTAAAAACAAAACAAACAAATAGGATAATGAAATTTTCATCACTGAATTTTTATAAGAAAAATAATTTATAGCTATAAGACAGTGGAAATTGATATATAGCCAGGACAGCAGGAAAGAGCTTTAATATACAGTGTGGAGCAGTCTGCAAGCCACACTCCCCACCAGCAGCCAGGGTTAATTATATTTAACTGGTATGTTAGATAAATAAAAATTTAAGTCCTGGTAACTGCTTATATTTATTTAATCTCTTATCCATTCATCCATCTAACTCACAACGATTTGGAGAGTATTGTGTATGTGATGCTGGAGAAGTTCCTATATTATTCAGCATAAGATAAAGCTGCGTTTTAGAGCAAGCAACTGCAACAGCTCACTAGAATAATAAAATAAATGCTTATTTCTAGTTCGTGTCACAGTCACGCAGATCTGTGTCTTTCCTTGGTTGTTCTCCAAGCTGTAAGTTTCGGTTTGAGACTTGGGTTCAAGTCCTATCTCTGAGGTGTGATTGAGAAATTACTTAATCTTTTAAATTACCAGTCTCATCATTTGTAATTGAGGACAAAAATAAGAGCTACCTAGAGAGAAAATTAAATGAGATAATATTTATAAAGTACTTTTCACCAAAATGACACACAGCATGAGGTCAATTAATGTGAGTCATTATTTTTTTCTGGGAAAAGTCAGGGTGTATGGTAGTAATAAACTCATGCAAGATGCCTCAAAACTCTCTCTCATTTCTAATCTTTATGGAAACAAAACTGTATCCATGTTTCTTGAGCACCTCCGACTCTCCGTCACCCTCCCAATCCCACTTTCCACATCCTGCTTTCACCAGGACTGCAGCTTCTGGTGTCTGAGAGTCAATGTGAAAAGCTGCATTCTTTACAGCTGTACTGTACTCTGGACATGCTGTTATGATTCTTTCTTTCTGTGCCAGGTATTTCTGGGGCTGGCCAAACCAAACCCAGGATGTTTTGGCTTCACTGTTCTTTCTTCCTTCAGAGTGAATTTTCTGATTTTTTTTTTTTTTTCCTCTGCATCTGACTGGGGGTTTTAGCCTCTCAAGCTCTGTCTCCTGATCAGATTACATCTTATGTCCTGGCATCATTTTGGAGTATCCTTACTGTAGGCTCCTGCCACCTCCTGAATAAGGAAATAGAGAAGGAGACCAGTCCTGTCCTTTCCATTTTCCTATTGGGAGCTACATTGGGATTCTCACATTTGTTTCCAGTCCTCCAAATGTACCACACCTGGAAATCTATGCGGATACTTGTTCCTGTTTGACTCTTTTTATGCAAAGATCAAAAGTCAAAACAGAGAAAACTAAAAGATACACAAAACAACAATTTAAAAAGAAACAAGAAGTCCGTGGTGAAAGGTCTACAAATATGGCAACACTTTGCAGAAAGTCAGACAGTGGCAAATAGATACCACAGATGGTGACACCCTCAGACAGCCTGTGGAGCTTTCTTAATGCTGTATTGGATTACTGTCATTGTTGAGAAAGTAGGAAACTACTGAAACCCTATACCAGACTGTACAGGTCAGTGAGGATTGCTGCCGTGACTTCTTCCCTATGTAGTCCTCATGCCTTTCTCAATGGGACACATAGTCGGTGCTTGATATATGTACTTGTTGAACAAATATTCAGCAAACATTAACCACTTATTTGTTGCATGCCAGACACTGTAGTGAATTAACTGACTGTATAAGGAACAATTTGAGTGGCCACATACATAATAATCTTTTCAAAAGGAGTAGATCCACTTCGGAGATTGGATTTTCAAAAATATTTTATGATACAGGGAGAAAATTAACCTTCAAACATGGAGGATAGGAAAGAATAGTAAAATATAACCCAAAACCTTAAGGGCAAGTAGATTGGCCAACAAATAAATATACATAGACTTTAAAATTAATATTTTAATCATAATATGGTAGAATATCCTTTATGTAGCTTAATTTTAAAATTGAAGAATTAATTCATCCATTCAATTTCTCTGAGATATTTTCCCAAATTTGTATATCGATTTACAGCTTGCTAATAAAGGATAATAGTGAAAAAGCCCAATCCTAAGACTAAAGAGTAACAGAAAATAAATAATTGTGCATAGCGGTACATTTTGGCCAGAGATCGTTCAATAAAAGGAAATGAATATATACGAAAAATGTTCAGAGATAATTATGCTAGTTTTTCAGCCTAAATACCTTGGAATTTGCAAAGACAGCTCATAGACAAAAGGGATACCACTAAAATTCAGTGCAATAGATTTCTCCATTGGAAGTGACAGGAACATCTCTCTCAATATTGCTTGGCTAATGAAGGGATAGATCTGCTGTGAAGTTCCTAGGAGGCTAATTTCTTGAGTACAGTAGTAAAAGTTCGCTGATGAATGACCTAAACTGCTTAATGTTTCTCCTTATAACTTCTGAGCAGCAAGGCGTATCCAGGCGAGTACTGAAGAAGTTATCCTCCGGAGGCCCTGGTGTCCTTGCAGGTTGTCAGAGGCAATGAGCCAGGTTTATTTCAAATGGCTCCTTAAATGAACATTTATTTTGTGCCAGTAACACGTTTTTGATTAACAGCTCCGTTTGACTAATTTGCTTCCCAAAACAGCCCAATAAAGGACTCGCTTAAAACATAATTAAAAGCATGTTATTGCTAGTAGTTAATACTGATTAAAACAGACATTAAGACAATTACCATTGAAGGAAAGTAAGCACCGGTAGTTAGTATAGAATCCATTCTTAGTGTCTCTATGCATCACATACAGAAATGAATGCATGACAAACTAGAGCAATGTCTCATTCTTTATGGAATCGTATCAAAATATGTTCCTATTTGGTTTGTTTTAATGAATGGAAAGGCTTTTAAATAGTGGGCTCTTTGTTTATTTTTTCCTTATAAGAAACATTCATGTATTCAATAAGGTAAACTTTACTTCCAGTCACTCCGGAATGATTTCAACTGTATGAGGGTAAAGCTCAGCTATTCTTTTATATTAATAAGATATAGGCCCTCGCTATTTCTATGCTCTCTCAATACATAAAGTGCTCTCTTACACTACAGATTGAATACAATGGATATTTTTATTACTATATTAGGTACTTTTGATACATTGGTTTTTCTTGTTCAAGTCATGTTGTGTTGTGGTGTGAAGAAATCGAGACTTTAAATAATTTCTGCTATTTTTTTTTTTTTTTTACAAAAAGCACATTTTAAAAAGAGCAACTGTAGGAGTTAATATTATATGACATAAATTTATTAAGGTGTTTTTGTAACCTTTGCATTTAGCATCAGATTGTGACTTTTCAGGAATTGTATAGGTAAGATAAGAAGAACATGTGTTTTGTATGAATGGTTATTTCATTGAAAAGGAAAATACAGAATATTGCCTCCATTTCTTATGAGAAATTTATTTCTAAAAATATTTTTCCTATGATCAATTTTATACTTAAGATTAACTGCTTATTTTATACTTAAGAAGGTACTTGGTGGAAATAATAGAAATTCAATTTTGATATACTTAACTAGGATGAAACTACCTTTAGAGAGTGCACTTACAATAAGTGATCTTAAAAATTTAACATAAAATATTGCAGAGATGAAACTATGCTAACACACTTGGAGTATCCTTACTGTAGGCTCCTGCCACCTCCTGAATAAGGAAATAGAGAAGGAGACCAGTCCTGTCCTTTCCATTTTCCTATTGGGAGCTACGCTGGGATTCTCACATTTGTTTCCAGTCCTCCAAATGGACCACACCTGGGAATCTTTGGGGATTCTTGTTTTAGACATCCATTTCGTTGTGGTAGCCCTGGATAGTCTCACAAATACACAGCACTCACCAACTGCCAGGGCCAAGTGCATTCATCAAAAGACAATTTATCATTTTCTTCATAGGTCCAAGAAGGGCCAGGGATCACTGTAGTGTCCACAGGCCAGTTTCCACACTTTGTAAGGCTTGTGGAGATTTAAAAACAACAACAACAACCACCACCACCACCTTATGAGGCAGTAGATGGTCCAAAGTTTGGATGGGAGTGGGCAAAAATGTTAAGAGAAAAAAAGAAAGCTTTTTTCATATTTAATATAAATAATTAATCTCTTTTCATTCTACTATAGGCTTTTCTGGAGGATTGCAAGAGATTTCTCAAATGTCTCCCCTTTCTACTTTGGTTAATCCTTCATATTGCCATCTAAGTTATGGTTTTAAAATGAAAATATGATCACATCCTGTCTCTACTTAAAATCTCTCTGTGATTCAGATTTCTTCTTGACAGACTAGATGGTCTTTAATCATCTAATCTCAATCTGTGTTTTCAGTAAAATTTTTCTGATCTGCCTTCTTCTGCACACCATGAAATCACCTTATGCTTCTCTCTTCTCCAAATAAGCATTTCAATATATACGTACACTTTCATGCACAAGGGTTTTTTCTCATTCATTCCATTTGGAATGTCTTTCCACACATTCTCCAAGGGTCACACATCTCTTTATCCCAGGATTGCCAGATTTAGCAGATAAAAATAAAGACGACCTGGGTAAATTTGGATTTCTAATAAACAATGAACAATTTTTTAATATATGTCTCCTGCAATGATTTTATATATCCCATAAATAAAATTTGCCATCTCCCCCATAAGTAAACCTTTGAACTTTGTATGTGTTCAGTTTTTTAATTAGCTAGTGGAAACTCTGGTACATAAAAGATAATCAATAATTTTTGGTTGAGTAAACACATATTGCCTTTTATGTATTATAATATTGTTTTAATATACATAAGTATTTCTAATAGTAAATTAAAATGCAGATAGTATTTTGAGCTATCATGCCCACTCAGATTTCTGAAATAATCAAAAGGACTTTGCTACAACATGGCAGGGACTGAATTTATTATGTAACAGGTAAGAATTCTGCCTAGATGCCCTAGCTGTGAGATCTAACTTAACCACCTAGTTCCTCAGTGTCTTTGTCTGTGAAATGAGGATAATAAAACAAGATCACTGGGATAGATTTCATGGGTTAATAGATGTAAAGTTCTTAGGAGAGTATGTAGCAAGCTTTACATAAAAGTAAGTCTTTATATCAACCCCAAATACAGACACCAAAGGAAACAATCCCATCAGTGATCTTAATATATCCAAGAACACAAATATCTATGCATTTAATCAGCTTTTTGTGTCTTCTTTGCTTCTCCTAATCCAAACTCTTCTTCCCTCTGCCCTAAGGTCCAGGACAATGATTCATACAGAATCATTCATCACACTTCATCAGGTCCACTGACCTCTGGCTTAAGGTGGAGTAATTGATGAGGAAAATTGGCAGGAGACTAGAGGAGGAGAGTGTGTTCAGGCAATGCATTGCCTTGGCACCTGAGCCCTGGGGTCACCTCCTTAGCTGGCTGAGTTCCAGGATTTGAGGTCAGCAGCTCTTGGCAGGCACCCTCTCCACCTGGCAGTCTGCGCTCTGTGGCTCTGGGTTCTAGTAGCCACCCTCCCCTTCACCATTCAGGCCTAATGCAGTTGGCATCTCCTTCCTACCAGCCCCAGGTTTCTACTGTTCTGATAGTTGCATTATACATTGTCTATATCTTTGAAAATAGTTCATTTATTATACTTTTCTCCAATGTTCCCATCCATTCCCTGCAAAGACCCTGACCAAAACAGCACTTATAAAAAAAAAAATTGATTTCAGAATCTTATCATAACTTATTTTGCTTAAATATTTGCAGATCTTCAAAGATATTCAAACACCTCATTTGCCAAAATAGCTTTATTATGTTTATCATAGTCATTACAACCGGCTATTTAAACTGCATTTCCTCAAGAATATTGTTTTCACTTCATGACAGTCAATGTTTGCTTGTTTGGTTTAATTTGCCAAATTGAGAAAGTCAGTTGTTTGGTGGTGGCATTGAAAACAAAGCAGCCTTCTCCAGATATTAGATTAGGTTCATGATATGGAGATTAACTAAATAGTAATGTATTGGTCTGCCTGGAATTGTAGCTTTTAAAGCAGTCACTTGGATTCTGGCAGAACTTATTTAAAATAGAATCTGTTCTATTTACAGAAATGTTTTGACAACTCATTCAAAACAATAAAATTGTTTTTCCAAGTGGCAACTGTTTTAATTCGACATTGCATAAAATGGTGGGCAGGCTGAGGAATGCACGGATAAAACTAATGACAAAAGGGGAGGAACTAGAAAATAGGATTTATCTTGTTTGCATTTGCCCAAGATGATTTCCCATGGCAGTTAATTTCAAGTGCAGTTATAGAAATAACAGAAAAAGAGAGAGAGGAGAATGGGGGGTGGGGATTGAGGGGAGGAAAAGAGAAAGAATGAAAGAAGGATTGAGAACTGGAAAAATTTGACAAGTGAAGTTTTTGACTCATGAGAAATTTGATTGTTCTTAAAAATCTATTTTACTTAAAAATTATAGTTAAAAATCTATTCTACTTAAAAATCTATTGTTCTGGTCATTATATTATATTGATTTATATTTTTTTAATCTGTAAAATGGAAAATGCATTCATTTATTTCAAGTAGAATGTTAAAAATATATTATTATTATAATTAATAAAGCAATATTATTGAATATTACATATCATAAAGACATTTCATAAGTTGAGGATTAAACTTGCAGTTATAACAGACATGTAAATACAAAAATATTTTTGATACAATTATAATTATATCTAAAATAAACTCATAGAGACTCTTATCTCACATATATTCTATCACTAACTCTTTAGGAATTCACAAATTATATTTCTACTTAGTATTCTAGGTACAAGAAAATAAATCTTGGAAAATTTTTAAAAAACTTGTTAAATATAAATGCAGCTTCACAAGGTGATGGATAACAATAAAGTTTGCAGTTTCTTCTAGAACCAACTAGTCTTAGAAAAAAATCCATGCAAATTACATTCACATATATTCCTCACTTCAGAAATTTGGTCCAATTTTTACATTCAATGTATATTTTAATTCCTGAGGCCTTACAGCATAAGACTTTGTGTTTGTGTGTGTTTGTATGCGATCATCCTAAAATTCACTTCCTTTTATGAAATCCAAACAATGGATGCAAACCCAAATGAATTTTCCATTCTCAGAGGAATTCTTCCCAGAGCCATGAAGCCCAAGTAGGCAGTCACTCACTGCTCTTTGAAAACAGGCAGACGATGTCTAGTTTGAAGTAATAGACTTTTGGCAATAGTAAAAATTTAAAGGACCCGCGTCTGGTTTGCAGGAAGCAAAAAGTGATGGAACTAAAATGAATTGAAATGATTCAGATGTCAAATGAGAATCTGTTCCAAAATTAAGATTTATTGAAACAATAATGTCTCTGCCAATGCACTGTATTGGTGGGACATAGAAATTTTATGTTTTGGAGAAACAGCTAGAGGAAAACCAGCTGAAACTGCAGACAGTGTGTCTCATTCATAACTTCACATTTTCTGGTTTTCTCTTGATGTCCTGTCCTAAGTAGTGCTAGGAGACACATCTTCTTCCATTTTACCACCAATTAATTGGAAAAAAAGTTCATTCTGTACTATGTGATTCTTCTGTTTACCTTTTTCCTAAGGGAGGAGGATCTTACAGGAATGTATCTGGCCCAAATATAAAGAAGAGGCTGGGGCAAAAGGTTTATTTTACTCACATTTCAACTTATAGGCAAAACTGAAATAGATCCTCTAAGGCAGTTGTGGTTCATACGTAAAATAACTGATCCAATATTTTTTTTAAAATTGGCTTTTAGTGGGTGCAAGGCTGTGGAGCCACGGAAAATAATCATTCACAGAACTCCTGACAGTTTTAATCACAAGATTCTCCACAATGACTGGAAGAAATTGCAGGATCACTTGTTCAGGGACAATTCAGAAACTGATGCAACATCACAGGATGACTTATATGGAACTGAACCACAACAAATAGATCATCGTTGAATTGACTTATTTGTTCTAAACAGGCATATGTGCATGCATCTACAAAAAATTGCATATTGTGGGATGAATCAAGTTTCTTTCCACTTTCTTCAAACATCTTACAGGTTTACCTATTAAACAAGAAATTTCCGTAGTAAAATAAACCTGATATTGTTTTTCATCTAAGAGTTTGTGAAACTGAAGTTGAATTTAGACCATATATATTATAAGACAAAGAGATCAATCATTTCATACTAATCCATATGTAACTCTAAACCAAATCGCTGCAAAATAAATTGGCAACTACCATATACTTTCTAATATGCTGCCTGCTATGGAGCTAAGATAAACTAAACCAGGGATTTAATTACAAATGAAAGCCAGAAGAATCTGAAAGAAGTAAGAGACGGGATAAGAATTTATTGTAGTAATACACTGAAAGCCTCTATCTTTTTTTATTTCTTCTTTCTTAAACTCTCACCTTTAGATACTAGTTTCTGAAAGTTTACCTCAAAATCTCAAAACGTCACTGAGAGAATTAATGTAAAATATCTTCTCAGATTATTTAAAATATCCCATATGAATGCAAACAGAAAACAGGAAGTATTTTCATGCTCTAATTTCATCTACGGCCCAGCCATTCAATGATTATAAAGATAGTTTTCTCTCTTGCTTGTAAAATACCTGTCCTCTCTAGCTTAGGTGGTACTTATGTGCACAAGAAAAAGAGCAGATTTTCGATAAGACACTTTATAAAAATAAAAGTCTATTATGATCACACATATTAATGACAGTCTTTTAGAACTGTGCAGTGCCCAACCTCAAAAACAATATATGCATACGGCTGTTTTAAACTTTAATTTTCTATAGTTCAGGTTTTCCTTGAAGAGCTTTCATATCTCTCCATACTATCTTAACAGTAAAGAAACACACATTCACATCTAGAAATGCATCCTGAAAATAAAACTCTCTTAAAAAGTGATGGCTCATCAGGACATCCACCACATTTCTCACTGGTTACAGTGTTTAAAACCAGATTTTGTTCCACTGTCATTGGAAAACATCATACTAATTTGGTAAATTAGTGTGATATGTGTAGTGATCAATATACTACATTTCATTTTAAGACGATAATCTAATAATGCATTTAGAGTTTTTTATATGCATGCCACATTCTCAGATTCTTAGGGAGAAGCAATTCCTGTCAATTCTCAATATAGACTAATGCCAAGTAACATATAAGAAACAGACTCGGAATATTTTCCTGGCAAAATAAGCCTAAAAAACTAAGAACTTTGTGTTCTAGGACTTTTAGAATAATTTCACAGCAAGATCTGCTGTTACAATGAATTTGTGAAAACTAGAGCAACTTACACATATTTTGCTATATTGAAATATCAAGAAACAGATATGCATTTCATATGTATAAAAGCATAGATTGCTCTATGCGTTAATCATGACCATTTGTGTGCATTTTTTATTTTTATTACCTAGGCTTGGAGCAATCTTTGCAAAACAGACTCATAACAAACATGTAAAAGTGGAATAAAAAGCACATTCCCCATAAAGTGCTTGCACAGCACAGAAATGTAAAATTTTGGCATCCAGTCAGTTTTGTGTGGTATAAAAAACTTCTTATATTTAAATCCTCTGTATTTTACCAGTCTTTTTATGTAAAACTTAAAGTAGAATTGACTGTTTATCCTGGGTGATTAGGCCACGTGACGCCTTCCAGGTTGGGGAGCTCTCACTTCACTCTGTTTTCTATCAGCACTCCTCGACTACTGGCATGTGGGGCCAATTTGTTCCTTCTGCAGAGAAAGAAGAAGGGGTTTGGATTTCATTTTAAGCCTTGACATAAGGTTTAATTTGCTAAAAAGGGGAGGTATGCCATTGTAAATCTTGGAGGAGACACTAAGGTTGTGAGAGTTGTCAGCCCAATCTGTTTTAAGCACTGTTTGAGGTGTTTGTGAAAGAAATTGTATTTCTTTCCAGACTCCACTCACCTAATTGAATGGATGCTTGGTTGCAAATACAATTCTATTCCTTATTTTGATCAACTATTTTTTTGAGAGAAGTATGATAAATTATAGAAAGTTTTCATATGAAATATGGGTTTATAGTAGACATAGTAGATAATACGCTATGAGTATGAAATTCATGCCAAGACAATAGTCACTTTATGTTTTAATATCTCAATACAAATAGACGAGAAAGAAATACAATTAGTTGCAATGGGATAACTCAATAAAGAAATACAGGAGATACTTAACCAAGAAGATTGGTTTAGCATTGAGTGACGTTCACATGGGAAGCTGGACAATCTTTGTTTTTTTATGTATATAATTTTTAATTAAGATAGACTCACATTAACCTATAAGGTTTTGTTTGTTTGTTTGTTTTGAGACGAAGTCTTGCTCTGTAGCCCAGGCTGGAGTGCAGTGGTGGGATCTCAGCTCACCACAACCTCCATCTCCCACGTTCAAGAGATTCTCCTACCTCAGCCTCCCGAGTAGCTGGGATTACAAGTGCGTGCCACAGCACCCAGCTAATTGTTTGTATTTTTAATAAAGATAGGGTTTCACTGTATTGGCCAGGCTGGTCTTGAACTCCTGACCTCAGGTAATCTGCACACGTCCGCCTCGCAAAGTGTTAGGATTACAGGCGTGAGCCACCATACCCAGCCGACCTGTAAGTTTTACTTGGGAAGATTATTGATAAGAAATGAAGGAATGGGGCTAATTTTACCATTGGTGCTGCACTGCATTCTCCATCCCAGAGACATTTGTAAGTGTGAGGGGCTTCTGGATCTTGTGATGACTGAAGGGCATGCTGCATCACATACGGAACGGGAACCATAGATAGAAAGTTCTGCAATGCACAGGACATATCTGTACTGTATTGTACCATTTCTGACTTTCCTAATGTGCCAATAACTCACTCAGAAAAAATACATAAATATCTCTTTACTTACTCCTAGAATGGTATACATGTATGTGCCTATGTGTGTGAGATGTGTTGTACTTGTGTTTAATATTAGAGAAGCAACATAGTCTGGCATTGAAGATCACTGATTTTGGAGCTATTCTAAGCTTGTAATCCAGCTTAGACATTTGTTATTTTCTGTGATTTTGAAAAAGATTCATAAGGTCTCTGTGCTTCAGTTGCCCATCTGTAAACTTGGGAGAGTAATAGTACTATATTCTTGCATTTTCTTGAGCCTTAAATAATTTAAGATAAATTAGATACATATTAGTTGGGGTTCACCTGAGAAACAGAACCAATGACTATATAGAGAGATATATACAGAAGATGTATTATAACAATTGTTTCACATGATTATGGAAACTGAGAGATACCAAAGTCTGCTGTCTGCAAACTAGAGAACTCGGAAAGCCAGTGGTGTAGTTCAGTGTAAGTTGAAAGGCCAGAGGACCAGGGGAGTTGATAGTGTGGCTCTCAAATTTGAAGGCCTGAGAACTGTGATGGGTATAAATCCCAGAGTCTGAAGGTCTGAAGACTGGGAGCTACAACATAAGAGAGCAGAAGATGGATGTCTCAGCTCAATAAGAGAGAGCAAATTACCCTTCCTCAGACTCTTTGCTTTATTTAAGCTGTTAACACATGGCATAATACTCAACCACATTGATGGGGGCAATCTTTACTCAGTCAACCAATTCGAATGTTCATCTCATCTGGAAACACCCTCACAGACACATCCAGAAATAATATTTTACCAGTTATCTGTGTCTCCCCTGCCCAGTCATGCTGATACATAAAATTAACCATCCAAAGGTGGTTCTAAAGAACATTGCAGCAAAACAAAGCAAAATGAAATATAATAATACATAATAACAAATCTGTATTTTTGATGTATGGTTTAAATGTTAGTAAATATTATTAACTAATGTTTCTTGTGTGACTTTAGACCAAATTTCTACAAGAAACTATTTCTATAATATAATTATATTACAATTCTATAACATAATTTTTCTTGTAAATGAGCACTGATATAGGAAAAAATATTTTTAAGACTATCAATAGAGTCTTATGGATGCTACCAAATTCCTGAGAATCCTTTCAATGCAAGCATTGAACGTTTGTATAAAACTTTCCTATTCTCAAATATGTGCTGGATATCATGAGGGTACTGGTGAAGCATGTGGCGTCAGATCAATCTTTGAGGAGCCTGGGTTTTAATCAGGAAGAAGGCAAGACTGACATATGTACAGTTGTTCATCAGGCAAATGCTTGTAACATCTCCACTGCTCCACAGGATAGGATGTTGCAGTAAATAAAACAGGCTACACAAGTCATGATGCCAGTGTTTTAAGGGTTTGGGAGAGTGAAGAATAAAAGGAAATGTTTAATAGCAGATAGGATAAAGGTGATAGAGAAAAATAAACCTATGCAGGTTGCTAGAGAGAGATGGGCTGAGAGTTTTCCAATTTTAAATAAGATGTTCAGAATTTTACATTTGAACAAAGATCTGATGGAGGCAAGGAAGCCAACAGCAAGTAAAAGATTCCAAGAAGAATAGAAAATAGCACCCAGAAGCCCAAGAGCTAGAACTAGGCAGGTAAATTCAAGGAAAAGCAAGGAAGCCAATATAGTTAGAAGTGAGTGAGTGGAGGGAAGCTTGGGTGGGAGATGAGTCAGACATAAAAGTCCTGGATCACAAAGACGATTTGGGCATTTAAGGACTTTGGCTTTTACTGAGTGAATTAGGAAGCCACTGGAGGGTGCTGGAAAGAGGAGTGATCTGATGATGTGATCTGACTTCACAGTTGTATAAGGATAACATATAAGGATAACATGGCCTGTTGTGTTGAGCACAACCTTCCTGTCCCAACAGCCCTCACCAACCACCCCAGGACTTTAGGAAACACAGAGATCAATGTGGAGATGAAGATGATGGCAGCTGTGGCCATAAAGAGACATGATGAAATTCTGGATATATTATTATGCACGAGCCAACAGGATTTGCTGCCGAATTTATTGTTGAATGTAAAAATGAAGTCAAAGATGACCACAATCTTGTTAGGCCTGAGCAACTGGGAAGAGGATTTATAATCAACTGAGATGGGAATATCTCAAGGAGCAGTTTTTCAGAGGGGTAGCATTAAGAATTTGAACCTGGGCATGCTAAGTTTTAACTGTATATTTGGCATCAAAGTGAACATGTCAAGTAGACAAGTGCATGTATTCCAGTAGACTGGAATTTAAATCAAAACTAGTCTCCATAGCTGTGTGGTTTTTTTCTAGTGACGTTAATCCACATGGGTGCAACATGTTTTGTTTATCTATTGGTACTTAACAAACTATTTCAATACCTAATGCCTTAAAACTACAATAATAATTTATTTTGTTCATGGACCCGACATTTTGAGCAGGGCTCATAAACTGTTATTCATCTCTGCTTCATAAAACATCACATATATCTATATATACACACATCTATATACACACGTACATATGCACACACATCTATCTATCTATCTATCTATCTATCTATCTATCTATCTATCTATCATTGGGAGAGAGAGAGAAACAAAATAATTTATTTTGTTCATGGACCCGACATTTTGAGCAGGGCTCATAAACTGTTATTCATCTCTGCTTCATAAAACATCACATATATCTATATATACATACATCTATATACACACGTACATATGCACACACATCTATCTATCTATCTATCTATCTATCTATCTATCTATCTATCTATCTATCTATCTATCATTGGGAGAGAGAGAGAAAGAGAGAGGTACAATGTTGTCACTACTTATTTTATTTTATGGGACATACCTTCTTGTAGAAGAAAAAGAAAGAGGCTGTGAGAGTAATCAGAGGAGAAAAAGACCACTTGAAGAATCTTGTAACAGGAAAGGACGTAGCACATTGGAGGAACTAAAGGGGGACCAGGGGCTGAAAGCAGGAGGCACTGGAAATCATGTTTCTAAAAGAAGCCAAAGCGATTTGTAAGGTAAAGATTCTTCAGGGTCTTACAGAGTAAATTAACTATTTAGTTTATATCTTTAGAGAAAGGGGAAGAAATTGAAGTGTTTTAATTAATGGGTTGATAGGATAATGTGTGTACTCAGTTAATATTTGTGAAAAAATAATGTAATAAAGAAAGAAAGTAAAAACATAAGATTAGCAATGTTAATTGAAAATAGAAAAGTTCAGCAATAAAATGGTATTTTTATGTAAGTATTAGTTATACCCTACTTAATTATATCTTACAGATGGACATTTACCAACAGTGTGTAAAGTTGAAATTTGTCATTTCTCTAGAATTTTGAATATGTCACTCTCTGTGTAACACTGGGGCACCAAGGTGTCCAGCATCAATAAAAATAGTCTTTTGTGTCAGTTCTTGAAAATTTTGCTGAAAAAGAATGCCTGGACAGACAAATGTGTGGATAACATATAGGCATGGCATACTTTTGGAATTTCTAAGCATTTTTCTTTACATGTTAGGACCAAGTTGTTGGGACCAAAGCAAAACAAATTCATTAACCACTATCACTAAAAATAAAATAAAATAAATGAACACAAAAAATCCCACACGAAGATGGAGTACACATTTTAGTGCATATTGGGTTGAGAATATTTGCCCTTGGGTATACATAAAAATAGGATTTAACATTTATTGAGTGCTTACTCTATGCCAGGTAGAGATCTACAACTTCTCATGGAATTGATTATGTAATTCTCCCAGCAACCCTAGGAGGTAGGAACTATTACATTCTCTTTTCTTTGCATATGAAAAAACTGAGACCCAGAAATGTTTACTTTGTTTCCCCAGTCACGCAGTTAATAGTAAATCCTGCATTCAGGAGTTGAACCAGGATAGGCTAACTGTCCAGTGCCACTTGTAATTACAAATGAGCCATCTAACACTCATTCACACAATGTAGATTTACTGCCCATCTACCTTTTTCCGGCCCTAGCAGGGGAACTACAGCTTTCTAGAGGACAAAATACCTTTTCTCAAGAATATTACCATGATTCTTCATCTTGATTCCTGTGGACATCAGTAATTTACCTTTAACTATTTTACTATATGCTATGAATTATGGTAACACTGTGATTTTAATTTAAGTAGCAGATTTTAGTGTCTTAAAAGATATTTACAAATATATTCTGCTTGATAATGCAATTGACTGAGAAAGGTTGTAGTGCTTTGTCTCAGCTGTTAGACTGCTTAAATATACATCCTTTACTTCTCTAGACTCTAGAGAAACATCAAATTAATTTAAAGTGTGTTTCATTTTGTTCAGTTGCTCTGAAACTCTCTCCTTGCTGTTAGTAATAATAATCATTCTTTCTTAGCTCTCTGATCAGATAGTAAATTTCACCAGTTGATCAAATTGGCCCAATGGGATAAAACAGAAATCTTAGTTACGTTTATATTACTTAAAGTCCTACTATAAAGCAGGGCTTCTTTTCACTCTTTTACTTTATGCTGTGTGTGAAATTATGTCCTCCATGCACCATTGTTATAGAATGCATCAGAAAAAATGAGAAGCCACAGCCCCAGTGACCGTATCTTGCATGCTGATATTGTTATCATAGGCTTTCAATGTATTTCCAATATTTTAAACATTGAAAATATTTCAGTGCAAAGAAGAATTGCATGGAATACAATTTCATGTTATAGAAGCATGTTCTATGAAATCTTCAACATTAAATGTAAAATATAATAAACTCTAAGAAAAATGTGAGAAACAGAAAGGGAACTGACATGGATTTAATATTAGGCTGATAGTGAGCTCAATCTTTCCCCTAGTATTATAAAGAACTAAAATTCATTTTTACATAGACATAATATGTAAAAATCAAGTTGCTGGTTATGATATCCAGAATTCACAGAGATAGACATGGATTTAGAATAAACGTTCTGCCTTTATTGCAACAATGATGCTCCTGATGCTCCTGTTGTATTCCTTTGTTGGAGATAGTCTTTGGGTGTTTATTTCCAAGAGATGTGATACATCCTGTTGACCATTCCTTTTTCTCCCAAGCATTTCCACATGGAATCAATGTCTAGTTTGGTTTATAACTGCTGACCATGCCTGCGAACTTTCAATGTGCCTCCTATTTGTATAGTATTGCATCTGGATTCCAATAAAAAAGATTCCATACTTGAAAATCCTTAATGTTTGAAAGAGTCCACTGACATCTTCCTATCAGCTCAGTTATGGAAAATTGGACCATACATTATATATATTATATATATATAAAATATATAACATATATGTTATATATATAATATATATGTTCCATATATATTTTTTACATATGGTCCTATTATATATTGATCCTAATTGTGTGTGTGTATGTGTGTGTGTATTGTCCAATTTTCAATATACATACCAACCTGATTTCTCTTCTAGCCATTGGTGAAATCAGGAGAGACTAGAGATGAATTGGTAATACTCATTGTATCCCATACAAAAGCAGTAAATTTCACCAAACGTCATAGCTAGGATGATTCTTGGAATCGTTAATATGGATCCAGCTCAGATTGTTACTTGGCCTGAAGTAGTTAATAGTATGCCAATGCTACAGGTCACTGGTTGACCTTTGCTGACTGTCTAAGAAGAGCTATGGTACCAGGCATGGTGGCTGATGCTTGTAATCCTGGCACTTTGGGAGGCTGAGGCAGGAGGAACACTTGAGGCCAGGAGTTCAAGACCAGCCTGAGCAACATAGTGAGGCCTTGTCTCGACAAAAAAGTTAGCCAGGCATGGCAGTCTTTGCCTATAGTCCCAAGTACTCAAGAGGTTGAGGTAAGAAGATTGATTGAGCCCAGGAGTTCAAGGCTACAGTAAGCTATACTTGCACCACTGTACTCCAGGATGGGTGACAGAGCGAGACCCAGTCTCTAAAAACAAAGCAAAACGAAACTTACGGCACAATATTTGCTGTATTGACACTGTATTACTGATTCAAAAACCAAGTAACGGGAGATATACTCAATGTGAAAAATGCTTATATTTACTCAATTTCATATGTAGCAGCTTTTAAAGGAGTGCATTTTTTAACCTGTTAGACCATGTTGAGACTCACAAATCCTCTTTAATTCACAGATTAGAGATCTTGGAAATCATCACAAATCTCTGAGAACCATTACAACCTTCTATCTTAATCTAGAAACAAAATTTGTCCAATGAAATAATTTCGAATAATAAAATATTGAGTTTTCTGAAAAAGTCACAGGTATGCAAGCAGACGCTGATAAAAAAAAAAAAAAAAAAAAAATGAATCACTTTGATCATGCTCCCAAACATTCAAACAAATTACATTAGGTTGAACTCATAGCTAATTTTGGTGCTCCTAAATGCTCTTTCACATTCTGAAATAAGTTTCTAGTGGAAATAGTATATATGTTACAGTTCAGAGTAGTCGGTGGTTTCACAAAGACATTTTTTTAATTGGTATAGTAGTTTTTAGTATTAAAAATGTGATTTTTAAATTTCAGTCATTTGAAACTGGGTGGAAATGTTCTAAAAGAATTTAAATTTATTTTCATTTTGAAATTTTGTCAGGGTTATGTGTGCATTATAGCAAAGAAAATAGTACAAAAAGTCTTCTAATGAAAAGCAGAGTCACCCAATTCATTTTTTTCTGCTCCTAGTCCCAATCTCCAGGAAAATTTTTCTCTAATCATTTCTGTTTTCATTCTTCTGCAGGTTATCGTTTTAACTCTAGGTATGTTTATATCTGTTTTTCTTAATTTTCCAACTGGAGGCAATGTCTGTTCACTTCCTTAAACACATATGATTTATGGCCGTGCACGGTGGCTCACGCCTGTAGTCCCAGCACTTTGGAAGGCCAGGGTGGGTGGTTCACGAGGTTAGGAGTTCGAGACTAGCCTGGCCAACATGGTGAAATCCCATCTCTACTAAAAATACAAAAATTAGCTGGGCATGGTGGCGGTCACCTGTAGTCCCAGCTGCTCAGGAGGGTGAGGCAGGAGACTCGCCTGAGCCCGGCAGGCAGAGGTTGCAGCGAGCTGAGATCACACCACTGCGCTCCAGCCTGGGTGACAGAGCAAGACTCCATCTCAAAAGAAAGAAAGAAAGAAAGAAAAAAATGTGTGTGTGTGTGTGTGTATTTCATTCTCTCTCATCTTCTCTTCTGCTCCCTGCTTTCAACATTTGACAGTTTTATCATTACTTTCAGTTTTTCCGTATATTATGTTTATAACTTTGAATAGGGTACATACTCTTCTATGTATAAACCATCAGCTCTAGTCAGTATTTCACACTACCCTTCCCTCCACCTTTCATCTGCCTCATTCTTCCTTTATTCTTTTGATTTATTTTAACTTATCAAACTGGTTCTCTTTTCATCTTTTGTCCATAGATTGATTTTTGAAGTTGGAAACCAATTTGCAGTGTTTGCATTGCTGTGACCCTGTAAACATTGTTCACTGCCACAGCAAATGGGATTAAATTTTCTTTCCTGAAAGTCTGGTGTCATGATGTCTGGAACACTTAAAGAAAAACATTTCCAGGATTGAGGACAACTGGATTCTCATTTCTTATACTTCATCCAAGTGCTACGAAGCATTTTGTTTGATCTTTTATTTGGAGCATCTTATTTGTGCATCTTTTTATTTTCTTGAAAACTTTAATGCTACTCTCTCTGTGAATTCATCAAAATCTCAAGACTTCCAACCTCTCATACATGCTGTCTTATGTCCTATTTCCATCCTCTCTAACACCCTCTTTCTACCTGAAGACCTCCCCCTTTAGTCCTTCTGCCTGTGTGCTTCAATTCTGACCAGCTCATTTTTAAACCTAATGTACAGCCATCAGCCCACACTTGGCCTGGGCTATATCCACCCTTCTTTAGATCCAATATTTGCCTCTTTTTGTTTCGCAGGTATTATTTTTTTTGAAACACATATTCAAAGAACCTTCTAGAAAATGATATACAGAAGGTACATTTTAAAAGATCATGTCTGTTTGAAAATGTCCTTATTTGGGCTGCACATTTGAGTGATATCTTGGCATGACATGGAGTTTGAAATAAAAATCATGTGGTTTTGTTTGTTTGTTTGTTTGTTTTTCTGCAGTGCTTTATTCTACAATCTGGTATTTCTGGGGAGAATGCCTATACTAGTCTCAGTTTTATTTGTATGCTAGCTGTTTCACTTCTTTAGAAGCTTACGGTATCTTTATCCTTGGTGTTCTGAAATTTTCACAAGAATAGTTTAGAAATATATAAATTTCATTAGGTATTGAGCACTTGTTGAATCTTTAGACTTAGACTCCTGTCTTAAGTCCATGAAGTTCTCCACTGTTATTCTTCTGATAATTAGATAATTTCCTTCCAACTTTGCTTTCAATTTTATTTTTTAAGAAATATTTTTAGTAGAATGTTACTGTTTCATCATGACTAATATTTTGTCTCTCACACTTTTTGTCTTTCTGTTCTACATGTGGGGACAAACTTCTTCCTCCTCCTGCTTCCCCTCTTTTTTCTCCTTATATCATATTTACATCTCTACTTATCCAAGCATACTAATTTCACTCTCTGATCTTTTTATCTTTATATCATATTTACATCTCTATTTATCCAAGCATACTAATTTCACTCTGTGATCTTTTTCTTTCTTTTATATAACATCATGTTTTTGTTATATTGACATAATGTCACCTCCGATTTCTGTTTATACAAGAGAGGTTTTGTTGTTTATACCTTTTTTTTTATTATTATACTTTAAGTTCTAGGGTACATGTGCATAACATGCAGGTTTGTTACATATGTATACTTGTGCCATGTTGGTGTGCTGCACCCATCAACTCGTCAGCACCCATCAATTCATCACTTATATCATGTATAACTCCCCAGTGCTATCCCTCCCCCCTCCCCCCTCCCTGTGATAGGCCCCAGTGTGTATTGTTCCCCTTCCCGAGTCCAAGTGATCTCATTGTTCAGTTCCCACCTATGAGTGAGAACATGCGGTGTTTGGTTTTCTCTTCTTGTGATAGTTTGCTAAGAATGATGGTTTTTACCTTTTTATTTGCTTACAGAAGTACCTGCTCTCTTTCCTTCTCCTGCGATCAATGTTTCTGTTTGTTTTGGCGTTTCTTTTTCATGCTGTTGCTTTTTTTCACACATCTGATGATCCTGATTTGCCTGTCCATAGTTAAGAATGCAGAGTTGGTCAGCAGATGTGGGCTTCTTTGGCAAATTTGCAAACAGTTCTATTCGTGCTCCTCCCTTGAATAGGCAGTCAGCCTTGTGCATATGAGAGGGGCAGGACAACTGTCATATTTTATTACAGGATTAGCAACAACGTGCTGGGTGTGTGGCTACACGTCAAATGTCACAATGGACAGAATTGTATTTAGAAGTCCAATATCCACACTTGTCTTCTGACTGTTTCCTCCCCAGATAGTTCATTTAAGTTCTTTAGTAAATAATTCCTGTTGTTTTGTCCCCACAGAGACAAATGCTGGACTGCCTAGGCTTTGCACAGGGGCAGACTGTGCTGCCTGACAGAACTATCACCAATACTGATCCTTAAGTCAGCATTGTGACTACTTCTCCCTCTCTCACTCCATGAACACCTGTGACTACTTCGCCCTCCCTTGCTCCATGAACACTTCTCTTCTGAGCCCAATCCACTTTAGTGTCTGAGGAGAAGACTTGCTTTCATCTCCCAGAGCAGCCTCTTTGTAGCAAATTCTGCAGTGCTCATTGATTTACACACTTGTGTCCACTTTCCGTCTC
Organism: Piliocolobus tephrosceles; assembly: GCF_002776525.5. Taxonomy (NCBI): domain Eukaryota; kingdom Metazoa; phylum Chordata; class Mammalia; order Primates; family Cercopithecidae; genus Piliocolobus; species Piliocolobus tephrosceles. The sequence goes on along the minus strand of NC_045444.1, from coordinate 31,921,718 downwards.
CTAAAACCTCATTGAAGTATCTATTATGATGTTGATAACTACCCAGTCATCTTACATTCTCTGTTCCTATTAAATACATGTGTCGTATTTTTCATCTAGGTCTCAGGAGGAAAAGGAAACGAACCCATTTTCTCAGCATGCCATCTAGAATTGAAAGCCAAGAAGAGATATGCAAATGCTCGGGTTTCTAATAGCTCAGCATCTGGAAACAACTAAATATTAATGACACACATTTAAGATTAACAACAGCAGAGCATTTACCTCTTTCTCCTTAGAGAATTATAACAAGTTATTTTAATGCTCTTACAAACAAAATGATGAATTTTAAGAGAGAGCTAACAAACAGAAATTCCCTTTTAAGGAATTATTTTTTCATTTCAACACTAATGCATGTCCGTAACCACCACCGAATGAATGTGTTATATGAACCATGAGTCATATTTCAGGATTAGACTCTCAGAATCATAAAAATGGGCTGTTTCTCTCTCTCTCTCTCTGTGTGTGTGTGTGTGTGTGTGTGTGTGTGTGTTTCTCTTTTCTTTTGGAAACTGGTGATACTGTCTATGTTACATTGCATAGGCCTATCCAGGATTATGAGATTTATGAAAAAGGGTGTTTTATTGTTTTACAGAAAGCTTTTTATTTGACCCATCAGAACATGGCTTGTTGCTTATCAGTTCTGTAATCCTGGGATATTTTTCCTCCAGAATTTATAATAGGATAACTCTTATTCCTAAAGGGATATGAAAAGTACAGCTTGGTGTGGTGTTTCTGTGCCACTGAATAGTATTTGGAATTCCATTTTTACATTGCAGTGAAAAAGGCCATTAACTATTGCACACTCATTTGGTACATAGGTATTAATTTAATTGTTTCTTCATAGAAAGCATAGTTGAATATAATTAAAAAGCTACAGACTTGACTTGTTCTTGGTAGTTGCCTGTAACTGATATTTTATTATTATCATAAATGAATTATGAATGATATAATGCTGAATGATATAATTATGAATGATTATCATTTTATAATTAAGCTATGATGTCATTCTTATTTTAGTAATTATAATATGGTAAATAAGTTACTGCTGAATGTCATGGTCAATAATAAAAGCTACATGTTTTTCTTTCAAAGAACACACATATAACCCAACTTTATGGTAATTCTCTAATTTTAACTAGTTAAATGTTTAGGAAAAGTCGTCAGCCTCTCTGTTCCTCAAGAAGGCTCAGAATTGCAATACCACAAAGTAATGTACAAAATGACTTTTAAATAAAGGCAATTAAAATGTCAAAGGAAATATATTCCTTATATTTATACATGTTTATTTTCTTTGGATATCATACTTGTAAACTATCTGCATTATTGAGGGAGTCAGCAATTTGAGGCTTTCCTTTGCAGAAGTACAGTGGGGATGTAAACCTAAAACTTGTACATTCATAAGACATACTGTAATGTAAGCTAGAGAGAAAATCTGTGACTCCAAATTGGGTGTATATATTTAGTTATTATAGATATGTGGTCATTATACTCCTTTACAGCAATAACTTAAGGTTTCACCAGCTTTTCCAATTGCATTTCACTTAGAATTTATGTCAAAGGTCAAAGGCCATGATTTGTAGCTATTAATCTTTCCTCTCTGGGAAAACAATTCAACTGTGTTTAGCTGGCAGGGGGAGCTTCGAGCTGTTGACTGTACAGTACTGAAATTTAGAATGCTGTAGTTTATGTAACCAGTCTCTCTTATTTAAATTCCAATGACAGATCTTTTCATTTTGTTTACCACCAAATAACGATGCAAACATGTCATGATGCAGCCCTAGACACGCTGTGTGGTCATTGGAAGTGACATTGGCTAAATAGATTTTTTGGTCTAAGTCTCTTAAAACTTATTAAAAGCATTTTATTGTTATGTGCAGCTATTAGAGGACGAAAATAAGCTTTTTATTTACATAAGGATGAGAGTAAGTCACTCTGTCTTCTTGATTATTGGTTGTTTGGTTAATCAGAAAAGCTGTGTTATTACAGTATTTTTGTAGACAGCAGTTTAGGAGGAAAAACTGCAAATGGTGTGATGGTGAAATGTTTTACTGGAAATCGGAATTCCAGTTTTAAAATTAGACAGACATTTTATGTGTCTTATTAGAATAATTAGGTTTCTCCTGCAGATTAGAGTATAAACTTTTAGCAAAAGTACACTCATGTTATATTTGGGTAACACAAATGTTATTACAAAAGCACTGAAGGGTTTTGGACTTTTCTGGATAATTATGAGTAAATGATCATTTTATAATGAAATCATCCTCAGCTTGTGACTCTCAACTGATTTTTCCATCTGGTGTTTGTCATGTAAAGATGCCCAGTCAGCAGTATTAAGCAGCTTGAAAATACTCACCAAACTTCTGTATTTACAGAGGCTCTTCCTTCGATATGGTGTTTACAGATTTCTCTCTCTCTCTCTCTCTCTCTTTGTTATGCATTTTTTTTTTTTTTTTTTTTTTCTGAGGAGGGCATAAAAGCATTAGTTTTTTTATTCCTAATTCTCCTAAAAAAAGCTAAACTAATGCAGTTATTTTCTTACCACTTCTTACTTATTTACACAGAAAATATAAAGATCAAATTAAACAGATTTGTTACTTGGGTAATGTTGAGATTTGTAAAAAACAGAAGAGATTAAACCGTAAGACTTTTATTTTATTTTATTTTATTTTATTTTTTGAGATGAAGTCTTGCCCGGTTGCCCAGGTTAGAGTGCAGTGGTGTGATCTCGGCTCACTGCAATCTCTGCCTCCTGGGTTCAAGCAATTCTCCTGCCTCGGCTGCCTGAGCTGGGATTCAGGTGCTTGCCATCACACCCAGCTAATTTTTGTATTTTTATTAGAGATGGGGTTTCATCATGTTGGCCAGGCTAGTCTCGAACTCCTGACCTCAGGTGACCCACCCACCGTGGCCTCCCAAAGTGCTAGGATTACAGGTGTGAGCCACTGTGCCCGGCCAAGACCTTCTTTTCTTAATGTCAATTTGTAAATTATCCTCTGATAATAATCATTACTGAAGAAAAATGTAATTGAATTTAATGTTCAAACTGTCATGTCAAAAGTGTTGCCATGTTAGGTGTTCTCAGTTGCTGAGCCTCCTTGCCTTCAGACACATCCACCCTGCCCCTTTGCCCAAATGTTTTGTTTGCCTCTGGCCCATCTCCCACAAGAAGAAGTGGGTGACTTTGGCTTAGGTTTCACCAGTGGGAAATGCTGCTGAGAGGCTGGACAGCATGTGAGGGGAAAGCGGAATGATTTCCCTTTTCTGACCCACAGCAGTGTCTCCAGCAGTAGCCCAGTTTCTTCTGTCGCTCAGTTTCTGCTGGAGGAGCCCAGTATGGTTCCAGTTCTTCCATGTAAACATGGCCTTGAGCTCCACAAAACCTACCTGGCCCATTGTCCCTCAAATGTATGGATGATGGACACTTTCTGTTGTTGCTGAACTCCGGATTGCCTCATCGTACCCTGTTTGCCTTTGCTGCCTCTTCTAAATCTTGGTGTAATCAGTGATTCTGTCTTCAATTCCTTTTGTTTTATATAGTCAGAATGGTCTGTGCTCCTTGGTTGTATCCTGACAGACACAGGAGTACAGTTGTTGTATTTCCACATAATGTCAATGAAAGGCAGGATAAGAAGGTTCTTCTGTGTGCTGAATCTTGTCCTATATGCGATAAGATTGCATGCCTTTCATTTTAGTAAACGAGCTGAAAGTAAATAGGATAAATAAGTAAAGTATGTAGTATGTTGGATAGTAATACGTGCAAGGGAGAAAAAACAAAGCAGGGAAAGTGAGTAGGAAGTGGTATTTTTGTTTAATGATCATGGTAAAATTAAACAAGATTGTCTCATAAGATTTTGTCTCTTTAGCTGTGTCTCTCCAGCGCTTCAGTGGTATATAGCACAAAGAAATGATCAAAACCTATCAACTGAAAATATGAATGTAGAGAATAGAATAATGTATATGGACTGAAGTAGTTGGCAGTGGTTTTATGGGAGAAATGTGATTTCATTTACTTCTGAAGACATAGAGAGATTCGGAAAACATTACTTCTATGTAAGCACTCCTACTTAAATCAATACTCTTCTCTATTTTATATCTTATAGAATGTTGGGAGATATAACATTAGCAATGGACTACATGCCTCATCCGATTAGACTATCATTTAGAAGTTAATGATTTATTTGCAAGTTGACTATATGTGTGTATGTATAATGCAAAAGTAAAGAGGAAATAAAAATTTCTTATTAACATATTAATTTCCCTAAATTCAGTTCTGCCATTTCAATTACATTTACTTCATTTTTAGTTTTGCTTTATGGAAATTTATCTGTTAGACATCAGTCTGTTACACTAAATTCCAAGGTACTTTCCAATTCACTGGCTTCTATTGGAATTTTATTTTTATTTATTCATTCAACAAATACCTGTCAAGTGCTACAATGGGCTAAAGACTACAATAGATTCCAAAGATACAACAACAAGACAAGAAGGTCTTCCTTTATAGGCTTACATTCTAGCAGAAAAGACAGAAAAACATCAGAATAATTATGTAAAACATCGGATATGCTCAATATTAATAAGGGATAGAGGAAATCAATAAATCAGAGAAGGTGTATAGAAGTGTTTGTATCAATGTTGCAGTTTTAAAGTGGTCAAAGGCAGCCTCACATAGAAGGGAACATTTAAGTAAAAATGTGCTAGAGCAGAAGTGACAAGCCATGCCTGTATCTGAGTGAAGAGCATTTCAGGTAGAAAGAACAGAGACTGCAAAAGCTTGCTGGCAGGAAGCACTGCCTAAGTGAGTTACTGCCTGGGATTACTACTTTGCTGCAGTAAGGAGTTGAGTTTGGTGTTGCTGCTATTGTTCTGTATCATGCATTTGGTATCATAAAATGATCTATATCCTAAAAAGCAAATATATTCATGAAATTTTCAAAACAAACCTTTTCTCCAAAGTGTTTGATATTCCTTACCTTGGTATTTTTCAATAGATTATTTTGGCTTCTGAGAAACGTTGGGCAAGGCAGATAAGAACTTTGCTCTACTATAATTTTAAATGTTTATTCTAATGAGATAAAAGCAAGAAATGTACATTAATGTGTACGGACATATGAATTAAAAAACAAACTCAAGGCTTCTATATAATATATTTGTATGTAAGTCCCTTAGTTTTGTACTTAGGTGTGTGTGTATATATATATGTATGTATATATATCCTATGTATAATGTATAATATTTAGATTAAAGATATGATGGCCTAAGAGGTATGAAAAAACAAAAAATAAAAAACCCTAAGTCAAATTAAATTGAACAGAGTTGGATTGAGCAAAGGACGATTTGAGAATCAGGCAGTCCCCAAACCAGAATAGGTTCAGAGAGGCTCCAGAGCTACCACATGGGCAAAGAAGATTTATGGACAAAAAAAGGAAAATGACATGCAGAAAGCAGAAGTGAGTTTTGGAAACAGCTGGATTGCTTACAGCTTGGCATTTGCTTTATTTGAGCACAGTTTGAACAGTTGGTCTCCTTTGATTGGCTAAAACTCAGTGATTGGTACAAGAGTAGGCTACAGTCTGTTTACATATACAGTTAGGATAGAGTTCACTATGTACAGAGAAACCTTTAGGCTGAACTTAAAATACGTTAGGAGGCAGCTTTAGGCTAAACTTAATTTAACAGGTAGCACACAACGTCAAATGCCAAAGAAAGCATGAGAAAGAGAATTAGTTCAGTTTTCTAATGTTAATAGAAAAACAGTCTCAGACTTATCACGAGAGTCAAACTTGGAGTTTGTATGTTCCATAAGAATGAAAATATTGTTGTAGATAAAGACTGGGAATCAGGATCAAGATGGAGCTGAAACATGCGATATACTCATTTTACCCAAGATACCATCTTCAGAGAGCAATTAAGCAAGCCTTATACCTCCTCTTCAGACTTTCCAGCTGGTGCATATCCCCACTAATCAATGAGTTCAGAAAAGAAGAATTAAAATAAAATCAAATTCCAAAAACACTGATTACTCAGAGTGAGAGTGAAATGCCTATGTGGAAAATATTTCAAACCAAACCCTCAGAAAACAAAACCTCCGAATTTCCAAGAAATGCTACTAATGTTGGCAGTGCAAACGCAGGCACACCCCACATCTCTGAACTAACATATATGAGGTGTTAATGACCCACAGATTAGCAGCCACGCCCGCCTTCAGCATAAAGAGTGATTCAAAGGCCAGTAGGTTCCAAATACTTTAGCCAATCAGGAAGCTGAAGGATTATCACTGAATGACACAAATGTAAAAGAAGCAATCTGATACACTTGTGGAAGAAAGTGCCTCCAAAGAACTTCATAAGTATTCAGGTTTCATTTAATTTTCTTTCTGAAATTTAGCAAGTGCTTATAAAGAAACTACTTTTGATTCTATGCCTATATCGAAGCATATTTGGTAAAGTTGCAAGAAGTATTTTCATTATAAGCTGTTGCTTCCCTCTCCTAAAATGTTCGGCCTAGAAATTTCCATGTCTGGTTTCGTTCTTAACGGAAACTCCCTGGAAAAATGTGAAAAATTCATAGCTCCAATAAATGTTTGGAGAATTTGGGGTGGGGGCATGAAGGTCTGCTTCTGCTGTCTTAAAGAAATATAAATGTGATTTCTATATTCATTGTTGCTGAAAAACAATATAATGAACCACTTCCAGGTTTCCACCAGATTAGACCTTCAGGGAGAAAGGGATGTAACAGCAATGCAATCCAACAATATGAGAAGAGTATTGGTTTAGTTCACATACAAAAAGCTTCATGTTAGGGAGCAGGAGGTGATGGTGTCTCAACATGACAGAATTGAGTCTAAGTAGGGATATCTGTCTTCCATTTTTGTCACCTCAGAACACAAAGCCAAATTGGAGTGACTTCACAGAAGAACAACAAAATGATTAGGGGACCAATGGCTTGATTTATGTGCAGAGATTAAAACAGCACAAAGTAATGTATATTTTGGCTAAGTGATTGCTAAGAGGAGCATGATAACAGTCTACAGATATGTGAAAGATTTAAATGCCTCAGGAGAGGAAGAATCTTTTGGCCGACAGCAAATGGACAGCACAAAGGGCGAGGAAAGAATTTGAGTTGAACATGAGAAGAAAGAGGGAAAAAGGCTCACCGTGAGAACTGATCACATTCTTACAAAAGCAGTGAGCGTCCTCATTCTTGGACATTTGAAACATCTTAAATAAAACCCCAGGAGGCTTACTAAAGGAACAATTCTTTGCTAGTATTCTACTTTGAAATCAGTGTTCCCTTGCGTCAAAGGAACAAAGGCAGCACAGATGTGACAGATGTGTGTGTGTGTGTGTGTACTCACTCTCATGGTACACAGGGCTGGGGAAAGATGGGAAAGTAGGAATGATTGTACTTTGGTTAAAAAAAAACACACACACACACACAAAGAAAAAAATAAGAGAGAGTAAGAAAACTATTTTCCAGCTGAATTGAAATGAAAAAACTAAACAAAGCAAAACAAAAAATAACTTATGAGTAACTGATAGGGGAAAAATCTCATATTGGATTTTGGATATTGACCAAAATATGAAAATCAACCCCTAAGATCATCTTGCCCTTATGTGACATCATTTGGAGGATGTAGGTAATTATATCTCAGCTCAGCCGCCCACACATCCTAACCTCAAGGCTGTGTGTGTGTGTGTGTGTGTTGTTGGTGGAGGTTATAGTATATGCAACTTTAGGAACATGTTGAAAATTTTTATTTAAACGCCTGTCATCCAACCATAATATAAAATATTCTTTGAAGCAGTTGAAGTCTATAACAGCCTGGAGTGGTGTTGCATCAACCTTTGTAATTATAGAGTAAACAATATTGATTTGGAGAAATGAAGAAAAGAGGTGTTTTAGTTCTCATGCAACCCTCCCCTGACCTCCTGGACACTTCAACACAGGCAGATGCCAAGACATGTGTTAGTTTCTGAAAAGACAGCATTTACAGCCATTGTCCCTGGGAAGAAATGGAGATAATTTTCTACAAAATTAATAAAAGATGGAGGTACAGAGGGTAAGAAGGAGAATTTTTATCTTCCTCTGCCCTTCCTCCCTCCTCATTTTTGCTGCTAACCAACAGGAAGGCTCTTTACCTCTAGCGGAGAGGTCAAGTGCACAGGCTCCTGCACAGCCAGTGCTTTGTGGAGTGACCAAGTGCTCCAGCCGCCATCCTCCTGAGACTGAGCACATCTGCTCCGAGATGTTTTCAGCCTTCCCTGACCTGGGGCATGGGAACCTCAGAACATTTCCTAACCCAGGTCTCATTAGCTTGATACAATTAGATTACTGAAGAATGCAGTTGACGAAAGGCACATATTATTTATAATTTCCATTAGCAGTAAAAATTGCTCCAGACTGAAATTTCATAAGGCCATCTCATGTCATTTGTCACACAATTAATCTCACCAAAGGGGTGGGGGGATGGCCTAAGAGAGTCATAGGAAATATTTGCATGCTGTATAATAGATGTTTTTTCTTTTAAGTTTTCTTGCTTTTAGACAGGAATCATTACTACCCTTGGTTTAGTAGAGACAGAGAGAAAGAGAGAGTGTGTAGGTGTGTGTGCGTGAAAGACAGAGAGAGTCTGTGATGTGTTTGGGTTACTGCTGTGTGTTATTTTTGGCAAATCAGTATAATAAAAATTTGTAAAATATTATTTTCAACTTGTAAGTATTTGCTAGAATGAATTCAGGGATGAGTGAGTACCAGATTGAGATGTACAAGGTTTGAGATCTCAATTGTCATTTAAAATACTTGAATGTCACACACTGATTGAAGTGGGAGGGAATCTGTGGGTGCTGGAAGCCCTGGACTGGGTCTGAGGAGGTAGTTTCCAGTGGCATGTCTGTCAGGTACTTGGGTTCAGTTTCCACGAAAGACACAAAAAAATTCTCTCTGTGATTGAGTTTCCCCAGTTATAATTTAGGCAATTGTATCAAATGAATGCTAAGAATCTGGGTAGATATAAAAGTCATTTAATTAATTGACTAAGGATTAGATGAGTTAGGGTATGATTGTTTTCCCCCAAATTTTTTATATATACACACATATACATATATACATACATACATATACATACACATACATATACACACATACATACATACATAGGAGTGATAGTCTACTATTTTACAAAGTGAGATCTTAGATTCTTTTTAAGGAAAATAGAGATAACTAAAGTGATTATTCTCAATATGTACAACATATAAGAAAATTGAATCAAAAAATGAACTTTCACATAGCTGCTTTGTTGCCTTCTTTATCTTCACTATAGATTTATAAGAGGGTTCTCTGTTAAAGGATTCTTAGCAGTGTAAGAAGTGGAAAAAAGGAAATAATCATTCTAGTTGGAATGATCTGTGAGGATCCTCTTATTAGTCATGCTGTTGTTTAGTGTTTTTAAGGAGTAAATCCTTGCTAGTTTGGACCACAGTAGAACACGGATATAAACAATTCAAAGATCACGGGATAATTCGTTCCCAGTTTTATTACACTCACTAATGGAGGGCCCAGATCCATGCATTTTCTGTTTATAGACGTCTATATTATAATTGCTAAGACAGTGTCTATAGAAAGCATATGGACTATTCTTTAATGAAGCGATTATAGAAAAAGAACATTAAATTTGATTTTTCTTTTCTTTTATACTTTAATAATTCTTTAATAAAATAAAGACTTCCACTGTGTAAAAAATGTTGTTACGGTGGTTCTTAAATTTTAATGTAATTTTTAAATATGTGCAGACAATTATTCACACCATGGATACAAACACATCAGTGTATTCATTCATTTACTCAATCATTTATTCACTAATTTAATAGACGTGTATTAGTATATGCAATATGGTAGACACTCTGATGAGCACAGAGTACACAACAGTTATGAAGTTAAATAGTGAATGCTGAGATAAGAGGTATTTTGGGGAATTCAAAATAAAACCACCTGACATTTTTAAGATTAAGAAGAGCTGCCAATAGGAGGTTACATTTGACCTCAGAATTTAAGTATTCTCACAATGTACACTTACACATCAGTGAGAGGTGAGGGATATGTTAATTAGCTTGATTAATAAACATTTCACAATCTATACCTACATCAAAAGAGCACATTGTGCTCCTTAAACATATCCAATTTTAATTTGTTACTTAAAGCTCAATAAATGTAGAATTAAAAGAAAGTAAAGACTGAGATTTAAGCAATTTGGAAAAATAGGTGGGGTAGAGAATGAAGTGGTGGTGATATGGGGAAATGATACACAGAGAAAGACCTCAAGAAAAACATGTTAGCTAGGAATTGTTAGGTTGAAGGACTTCAACATTTACATTTGATACATGACAAATTACCCCCTAGGAAGGCTGTATCAATTTATATTCCCACTGAGAGCTCACAAGCAGGTCCACGTTCCCACATGTTTCACTAGGGCTAGAAATCTTAAGATTTATTAACTAACCGCTAGCTGTGTGTCTTTTGCTCAGCACCATGAAGATTGTGGCCTACACAGGATTAACATGGATAAGAAACAACCTTGTTCCCAAGATGCTTATCGCCTGTTTGAAACAAGAACTAGGAAGCAGAGAATAATAGCGAATTGTCTAAATGAAAGGCATAATTGTGTACTGCACACAAAAAGTGGTGAGGTATCATCTAAGTAGTGAGGGCAATTAGCAAAGATTACCAAAGCCTACCGCACAATTATCCACTCACTTTTTGAAATAGTGGGAGAGGACACACAGTGTCTCCGTATTGCTGATAACTTTTTGTCATAATATGCTTGTTTCAATCAAATTATAAAGACAATTGCTTTTGCCATAAATGATCATTTTCAAGCTAAAATGCATGGAAGGGATTCTATGCCTGGCAATTGTGAGCTATAACAATCTTTTCTTCAGGTTTTCCTGCTGAAATTCGTTGACAATAAACATGATTAGAAGATAAGCACTGATTCATTTACTGAATAATACTATACACAAATTCTGGACCTCTACTCATTTAATTTCATAAACTCAAGGAGATATAAATCCTAAATATCTGTATTTGAAAACAATCACCTGCATATTGGATATTTAATTTACGGGAGCATTGTCCGCCAAATATCCTATGTATGGAAGTTTAACAAAGGTTTTTGTTTGTTTGTTTTTTTGTTTGTTTTGATGATGAGAAGTCGTATTTCAGCAATCCAAACTCCGCTCTTTTATATATACTTTTCCTTGCCCCAATTGGAACTGCATAGCTATACCCTGTCTTCCTAGGATGTTTTTTATATTGCAGTAGAAACCAGCCTTTATCCTATTGCAGTCTGTAATGTTTATTTAATGCCACTTAGGGGAAACAGAAAACACAACACGACAAAACAAAAACAGCATAGCTCTATAATACTTCATTGACTCCTTCTACAGAAAGCAGTGATACAAAAAATGTGTTTGTGTGTCATTCCCAAAGGGTATAGAATGCTCATATTGTTAAATTTCTACAGGATTATTTTTTCCTACCTCTCTAACAGACAAATTGCCATTATACTAAATCCTAAATAATCATAATGACCACACATTTACTGAATGCTTACTGATCTGAAGATGTTTTATACCTGCTGTCCCTCACTTTTTTGACAACACTGAAAAGTAAACATTATTATCTTCATTTTACAGACCAGTAAACTGAGGATCCAGAGATTATGTAATGTTTCAGTGTGGTAGGAATAAATAAATGGAGCAGCTAGAATTACAGGAGACTTCTTTCTGGCCCCAGAGCACAAATATTTTAAAATCCTATAGCTTTACTTGCCCTAAAAAATAAAATAAAACTAGAATTTGTGAAAAGAGCAGATCTAGTCTTCTTTTACTTACCATTGATATTTAAATTGATAAGATAAAAATCAGATTAGTGATTGAAGAACATTTTTTTCCTTGTCAATTATGAAAGAAATGGATATAAAAGTAAATATAAATCTTCAACTTCTGTCTTGCAGAGTTGTTTGATTATAGTTTTAATTCTATATTTTAATGGATAATAAACCTCAGGATAAAAATTCTAAGTTTCCAAATTGCTGGAGAAAATGTACTGAGTCTGTTTTGAAAAGTAGACATAAGATGAGCAGTTACAAGTCAACATCAGAAAAGCAGAACAGCTCCTTTGGCAAAATAGCTTTTTCTGGGTGTTGTTATATTCTTAATGTCAACCTCAGACATTTCTACTTTTTGGAGTTAAGCCATACCTTACAGTTTGGATGCTTAGAAGAAGCCAATAGAGAAAGAGACAGAGTGTGTGCGCAGGCACACTGACTCAGTGACTCTTATTACTATGCCCAATATTTGATTCTCTAATTGGGAATTCATGTAATAGGGAATCCATTCTGTTGTATCCACTGTTTCACATGTATAATATAATAAAGACCAGCTTGCTTATATATGCAATAGTCATTTACACTGAGTAAAAAAAATTAGAATTAGAATAAAGACAGGGCGTAACTTTCCAGAGCCACAGATATCAAATTGCCAAAATTTGTGTAGCCTGATTGAATATACTCAAGGTTTAGAACAGCTAGACTCACATTTGAATGGCCCGATTCTGCAGTGCATAATATTGGTTACCTTGGCTAATTTACTTGTTTGAAGCTCTATTTTTGAACAATGAAAATTGGAGATAATAACAACTCTTTCGTGTGTTGTGGATAAATTTGTTGATAGTGTCTCCCACAATGCTGGGTACATTGTAATCATTCAGAGAACAAAAGTTACGATTTTATAGAAGGTCTTAAGAGTTGAGTTAAACATTTTGGAAGCTAATAATTATTATACTAGAGTAAAAAGTAAAAGATTACTGCATGAAAGAACATAGTACCAAAGCTATTTTTAATTTCTTCAGGATATAATTTGTGTTGTTTTAATTGGACAAGCTGAAATTCAAATAATTTAAACTGAAACCTTTAACTTTTAGGTCACAAAGGAAGGGCATCTCAACATTAATTCTAACTGGAAATTAACTGTTAAATCTAAACAGGCCAAGTCAAACTAAACATGAAATCTCTAAGTATCTATCACTGCCTCTTGAAACTGAAATTGCATGCCTCTTCTTTCTTAAAATGTTAAATATTTTACTGAGTAATATCTTTTTTGTGTTTATCAAGTACAATTTTATCATCCATAAAACTACTGATAAATCAACATATTTCCTGTTGATTTGGGGAAACAGATTCAAGTGTTAGTCGACTTTTACTTTTCTACCTGCTTATTCTATTGGTAAATGTAGAAGTAATAATATTTTTTCTTGGCAAATTCAAATGATTGAATTCAGAACTGCTATCATTCTAAAAAAGAAGAAAATTGGTGAAATAAGTATTTAATAACTATCAATGGGTTCCAATAAACTTGTCTCAATAAATATAGCCAACAGTGAAAAAGAATATGAAATTTGTGTAACATAGACCTTACTGTTATACAGTGACACACAATGTTCACTGCAGTCTAAAAAACAATTCTGCTCACATGATTTGTTACACAGAGATAACCAATATTTTCGTGTTTGTACTTTGTTTTCTCCACTGATCCCGTTTTCTATATAAAAAATGAAATCTGGCATCTATTTTTAAAACCTCCTCTCAAATTTAAGGCCACGTCATCCCAGTATAAGATAATCAGATAATTTAGAAATTACTTTATCAATTTTCTGTATAGCCAGTCAGAATGTTTGATTTAGTAGGTGAGTTTTCACTTTAAACATCAGCAGAGGAGAACAATTCAAAATTGTAGAAATGGGATCTCAGGATTCAACAAGTATGTGGTAGTGGGGAGATTTTGTACAAAACTTTGAGATAATTTACCAGTGAAAGACTCATCTACAAATTATTTAAGACATTAAAAAATCAAATACAAATACTCTTGGTAAGGATTTTTATATGCCAGACACATCTTATTTTGAATGAATAAAGTAATACTTTTATTTTTTAGTCTTTGTTAAATTAACCTCTGTACAACTGTGGAGTTGATAAAGTGTGAGGAATAATTTTTGAGTTGGACGTTCTGGGTCATGCATGGTGTCTGAATGCCTGAACATGAAGTTTATTTATTTTTATTTTATTTTCTTTGAGACAAAGTCTCTCTCTGTTGCCCAGGCTGGAGTGCAGTTGTGTGATCTCAGTTCACTGCAACCTCCGCCTCTCAGATTCAAGAGATACTCTTGCCTCAGCTTCCTGAGGAGCAGGAATTACAGGCGCCTGCCACCATGCCTGGCTAATTTTGTATTTTTAGTAGAAATGAGATTTCTCCATATTGGCCAGGCTGGTCTAGAACTCCCGACCTAAAGTGATTCACCTGCGTTGGCCTCCCAAAGAGCTGAGATTACAGGCGTGAACCGCCACGCCAGGCCTAAGTGTAGGTAGGACAGATCCACAATTATCATCTGAGCACACCTCCCGGATGGAGGAAAGCCAAGAAGCCAATGGTTATGCTAAAAAGTTGTGCAAGAGCCATAAGATGAACTTGTTTGGTACACAGTAGGTGCCCAATAAATGTTTATTGAATGAATAATGTGAAAGTTTGCTTACAGGTTTGATAGACACAAATTAAAAAAGAAAAATAAGGCAAGAGCTTTTACGTTTATTTTACCTGAAGATAGATGTGAGAATATTTTAAAATGATAGAGAAAAGATGGGAAACAGTAAAGAAAGCATGAGAGAAACAGAGCGAACTCACCTTCCAGCAGAAGCCCTTTCCAGGATTCATTTCTCTGCCAAAGTGAGTACTTGGCTGCCTCTCTTCATTCTCTTCTCTCCTTCCTTGTTGTCAAGGAAGAAAACTCTACTCATTGAATTTAAAGCTATTGATCTATTCTTGCTGAGGCATTACTCTTTAGGATCTCATCCTTACTGTTTGATCAGCAAGATAAATAGAGCCAAACAACATATGTTTATGATCTCACTTTATTTCGTTACAAGGCATATAGATAACAAAGATGGAATAGGAAACGATAGCTTGAGACATAACACTTACTCATATGGACTAAGCTAAAAATCACTGAAAAATTCATTTATCTTTTGTACAGTTGTTTGCCTTCTAGCATTCAGAACAGTGGTTTTTGAGTAACCTCTTGAACTGAATCAATTAGGAAACGTAGGCAGGAAAACTTAGGAAATTATTCTGTTTCCCTGGATAGTGTCTCAACTTTGCAATGGATAAGGGGTCAGATGTGTACATTGGGTTGGTCTATCTTGCTGAAACTTGTGGAATATCTTCCTGGCTTTATATTTGTTTTCCCCATGTAAACACCATTACAGCCTCCTTAGTAACAAACTTTTTCTTGAATTAATCAAATTACAACTTCAGCAATTCACTTAACAAGACTTTAGAAGTTTTCACCCTTTATTTGATCTTTCAGATTATTACTTTCAAAATCTTCTCTTTGTAGATACCGTTTAAGCAAATGCTATGCAATAAGAAAAAAAAGTAAACAGTAGATCATAATAATTATGTAAAAAGAATAAAATTCCTGGGATAAAGGTTCAAGTTTTACTTGAGAAGACAAATCTGACCCAGATAGGCTTGTAACCCTTACCTAATGGAGATAGGTTGAACTCTTTACAGTATAGTTTGTTTTTATGCTGTTGTGATATGGGAAAAGTTGCAAATGGCTCAGAAGGCTTGATGGCATATTTCCTCAATCCTCCTGACATGGAAGGAAAGACACTCTGAAGCATAAATTTGTGTCTGCCATTACTGTTTGTACATGTTTATACATCACCTGGATGAGAGTTTGGAAGGTTGTAGGAAATGCGTAAACCTGGACACGATAGCCCTGTTCTCTGATCCCAACACTAAATATAGCCGAGGCACTTTGATGAAGTGTTTTTTTGTTTTTTTTTTTTGTTTTTTTTTTTATCTCTAAGCATTCCCTGAAAAATAAGAATGTCCATTAGAAAGATTATCAAGTCCCCTAAATATCTAACATTCTAACATACACTGTCATGTGGTTACATTCTTTTCTTACATATTGAAATGTAGCTGAAGTTCCATGATCAGATATTTCTTAAGCTAAAGCATGTAAGACTATATATACAGATATAATTTTTCATAGACAGGTAATGTAACTTATCCTTGAAAACACAGATAAAACTCTGAAGATATTACTTTATGGACACCATTCCAATGTATATTCTTTCAAAGGATCACTATTAATGATTAAGTTTCAAAAATGTAGTCACATTGTTATATTCTTAATGAGATTTGATGATTCTGGCAAATCCAGTGATTTAAATCCTCCACTATGCTAATAATATGTATATCTATCTATCTATCTATCTATACATATATATATAATTCTTTTTTGTGGCTCAATAAATCAAGTAATTGTAATCTTTTAACGTTAGGAACATTTTGATCATCTCACACTGCAACAGAGACTGAGGATTTAAAATTAAGCATCATAAAATGCAGAATAAAATTATAAGGACCTTCTTGTAATACAAAATTTATGGAGACAAAACTCTAATTTCCTGATGGATATATTATATTAATGTAATGGATACCTCAGTGTAGTTAAATTGCATTAAATGGTTATTAATGCTTGAATAAACTTCAAGGAAGTGGGCACTGGTTGAAATGGGATAATATTTTGTTCTGCTAAATTATACATTAATTGGTATTTCCTCTCTTGTAAAAGGACCTAAAGGGTTTAATAAAATATGTGGTAGAAACATTATTTTTTTTTTTTCCTTCTTGAGATATTAAGTCAAGGGTGTAACTGGAAGTGTTTTAAACCTTTCCCAGAAAATTCTTCAGTATTTGTAATGACATGGGTTTCAGGGACTCCCAAAAGTAAATAATTAAAGCTTTTAGTCATCCAAATAATGATAGACTGCATCATGGGAAAAAATGTTACAAATTATGCAGTTAAGATTTGTTTTCTTATTGCATGTTCCACAGTGGCAAGCGAGAAAGGGAGCGAGGGGAGGGAAGGATGAAGAGAGAGAGGAAGGAAGAGATGGGGGGAGAGAGAGAGAGAGAGAACGAGATGGCCACCTTTGTTATTCTCAAATTACTTCAAAAGGTGGTTTTTTTTGTTGTTGTTGTTGTTGTTTTTTTTGCTAATAAGGGGAACAAGACCAAGACCTTGCAGTTTATTTTTGTTTTTTCAGATTATAAAAAATACCAGAAACCTCAAATTTTACCTAAGGGATGGGGTTCTCCTATGTATGAGGCAAACAGATGTAACCAAGTACTTGAAACTGTCAGCCTAGAGTCTTGAGTTGAGTTGTAATTTTTAAAAGTAGAGCCAGCTCTGTGATAAAATTAGGTCCGTGCACCCGGATGCTTAAAGGGAACAGAGTAAAGATAGTATAGTTTGCAGGACTCAACACAAGTGAAACTGGCATATGGGGGATGTAAAGAAAATTAAATTTGGGAACTTAAAAAGTGTTCATAGATTTACAGTCTAGAGTTAGTGCATTGACTTCTATTTAAACGTTATTTAGAAGTTTCAGTGTTCAGTTCTTGTCTTGTGGGAGGCACATCTCATTTTCTTTAGGGTCAGCAGTCATGGAATGTTACTCAAGTGCCATACAAAAAAGGGAGCACAGGCTACTCAATCTAAAATAATAGACAATGTGGCCCAGTCACAGGGACTACATAACCAAGATGAAATATCTGCAGCACTGTAAAAGCTAAACCCATGGGGCTGGCAATTCCAAGTAACTAAGACCAACGGGAAGTGACCCCAACTCCGTGGTGACACTCTGCTTTCCAATCGAAACATACTTATCAACAGGAAAGTTTAGAAAAGAGAAACTACAGAAAAGAAGTGAAGAGTCATTAATCAAGGCAACAAAGGGGAAAATGGTATGTGCACTTCAGGATAAACAGGGACATTGTAAGGTCAATGTAAATTCATGGCCATTTGAAACTATCATTGAAAGCTGTGTACACCCTCAGGCCCTGTAAGCCAACCCATATACTTTATTTCTCTATTCATGTACTCATCTAGAGAGAAGACTAGAACAAAATTAAAAAGATAAAACCTCAGCTGAACATTTACAGTTGAGATACACATATGCAATCACATATGGTAAGGACAAAATAAGGTATCCTCAACTTTTAACATATACGGTTCAGGATTTCAAACTTTCTATTCGATTCTATCATTTTTGAACTTCCTCTTGTGGACATAATTCTTTTCTGAAGCTACTACATTTGCTATTTTTAAAGACTTTTATTGAGACATGACATGTATTTTTTTTTTTTAGTTTTACTTTAAGTTCTGGGATACATGTGCTGAACGTGCAGTTTTGTTACATAGGTATACTTGTTCACTAATTTAAACCTGGGAAGTACCTGGCTTGTAGTAATTTCAGTTGTTTGTCATCCAGTTTACAAAGATGGAAACTATTTTTGTTTCCGTTGTGCGTGGATGGTTCAAACTGAAAATTCTGTATCATTACGTCTTCTCTGGAGAAAACATTTAAAAAAATTATATTGGTCTCCAAAGATAGTGCACCTAATAACACAATGCATGGGAAAATATCTTCCTTTCTCCTAACACTTCCAAGACAGAGGAAATAAGATCTCGTTCCATGCCAGCACCAAAGGAAGCATGTTGTTTCATCTACAAGATTCTCATCCAAAAGGTTTTGTAAAGTATTTTTATCATTCTAGTAAAAACCAAAGCAAACAAACAAAAAGCAATCTTTAGATATTTAAATCACCCTAAAATGTGACTGCATTAGTTCAATGAAAAGCTCTGGTGATGGGGTAGAACTGCTAGCATTTAATTCTCATCCCTAACTCCTTCTCAGTTCTGTGACCTTAAAAAGGTTACCTAACATCACCATGCTTAGTTTTTCATTCTCTGTAAACTGGAACAACACAAACCTCATAAAGTTGTGGTGAGTCTTTCAAAGCACATGTGTAAGTATTTTATGATAGTCCCTGTCTATATCTGGCACCAACCTTCCTGACACAAAGTGAAAGATGCTCCTTTCCCAGTTATCACTCTACCCAAGAGCTGGAAATTCTTGGCACAGTGAGTGTGGTAATGACTGCCACCCATATTCATTTTGAAAGCTTATAATCCTTTCCTTTTTTTTTTTTTTTTTTTTTTTTGAGACAGGATCTTGCTCTGTCACTCAGGCCTGAGGGCAATAGTGCAATAATAACAGCTCACTGCAGCCTTGACCTTTCATGCTCAAGCAGTCCTCCCACCTCAGTCTTCCAGTAATCCCTGTAGCTAGGACTACAGGCGTGCACCACCACAGCCATTTAATTTTTTCAATTTTCAATTTTTTGTTGATACTGGGTCTCGCTACATTGATCAGGCTGGTCTTCAATTCCTGCCCTCAAGTGATCCTCCTGCCTTAGCCCCTAAAAGTGCTGAGATTACAGGAATGTGCCACGGTTTATAATCTTTATCTTCTCCCATTCATAATCACATCTCAAAATTCTAGTAGGTCTTATGGATGCACAGTCTGGGCAACAGCATTGAACCATGAATATTTGTTGAGCATACATTTTGTCTGGAGGTTTTATGCCTATCCCGTCAACCTTTTACTTTCCATTTTATCGTCTTTTTATATCTGACTCATGTAAATGATGAAGCAGCCTGGGAAATATGTGGAAGGGGCATTCTCAGGTGCAGAAGTGCAACCTTGATCTACAACTATGATGCAATCTTAACAACTGAGAAGTAAAGGAAAAACTGAGAGACAGTGAACTCTTTTGATGATACAGGAAATGGTCAATAGATTAAAGTAGGAATAAAAAGGTTAGCATAGGAAAGTACCATTTGTTAAATGCATTTCTGAGCAAGCACAAGAGAGTAGCCATATGATTCTTTCAAATGTCAAAAATGATAATCCCATGCTGGAACTTTATTCAGACACCTAGAATAAAAGGAAATTCTATAGGCGAATTTTAAAATACAGATAAGAGTTTCCCTTTTGCCTGATTAAATGAAATCGTTAAAATTCAAAGAATAAATAAAAACTTCACAGTGGAATCAGTCTCAGGATTATAAATGGAGAACCCCTAGAAACCTCTAAGAAGGGTAGCAAAAAATCTGAAAGAAGCAGCATTTAGAAATGTGTATTTCACCAGTTAGTATAACTTGACCATTTAAGTCAAAGGCAAGTATATAGTCAACACTCTCTTCTGGCTGAAAAGGAAAATGTCTGCTCCAAGTAAACTGCACACATAGAGATGGTGAGAGCCTATGGACTTTCAGTGATGGACACTGTCATAACAGTCAGCCTGGTCACTTATTATTTCCAACTGTTAAGCTCAGGGGCCATCAATTCATAGCCTTTTCATAGCGTTCAGGTTTATTGCTTCTGCTAGAGTCAGAAGGGGCAAAGTAATCTTTCTAATGTGTTCAATGGCTTTTGAGTGAAATTCTAGCTATGCAGCATAAAATCTAACAGAAGATTCAACAAGCTGATGGGCATAAGTTCTCAGGACACAGAGACTGCTGCATAGCATGGCGGCGAGCCCTATAACCCTCAGAACAAGTGTTCAGAGTACCTTTTTATACAGCGACTGGAAGCACAAGACAAATATTAGGTCAATAAGGAGGTTAATATAAATATGCAGAAGCAATGGAGTGGAGTGGTAACAGATGTCTGACATGCTGTTCTGTCAAGGGAAATTTGTGACTATGAAATGTCAATTATTAGTGGCCTAATAGTGGTAACATTGATGATTTGGATCACATTGTAGATGGCGATAATTATGGAAGGGCATAATCTCTACATTGTGTATTTGGCTTTTACCATGTTGCTTCTCATTAAAAAAATACTATTGAAGTTATTATGTTATTACTACTTTCTAGGACAAAATAAATGAATCTATTTTCTGTGAATGGCAGATGATCACTGAATTATCATACACTTGGACAAAATAGTAACACATACCAACTCAGTTAGTGCTCCTCGACAGATGATTTTTGCAATTCTCTTTGATTATGTATTTGCTACTTCTGACTAAATTATTAAAAATGTCTAAACTATTACAAATGGAGAACTGAATTTGATATTTTCTACTTATAATTGGCCACTAAAAGGGAATTAGCAAAAATGTATTGAACAAATACTATTATATCAAATGTAACATGTTAGTTCATCTGAGGGTAGGATGGGGAAAGATGGGCAATACACAAAAATGCATATCACACACTTTACAGTCTAGTTATAGACAGAATGCTTATACATGGAAAGCCTGGTAAAATACCGACATCAGATATTCATTCAGCAGCACAAGAGAGGTCACGGAGCAATTCAGGATAATGTTTCTACAGGAAGAACTAAGATATGAGTGTAGGGTAGCAGAGAGGGCAATGTCCTGGACTGGAAACACTTCTCTGAAGACTGAGGCTGCCATGGACAGTAATGACAGATGAAACTGAGAGGAGAGGAAGAGCCTGGACAACATGAGCAAAAACTCAGGCAAAGGAGTGCAGGATGTGCTTCCAAAGAGATGTCATATTAACAGATGACAAGGCCTCGAAGTGGGGTGTATAATATTTTTCAAGTCAAATTTAAGGCTGGTTAGGCTAGTAGTGGAGAATGGCTCAGCCCACCCTGAAAACTCAAATAACCAGAACTAAAAATTATAACAAAATATTAAGGGAAGAGTTCAAGGAAATAAATCCCTCAAATCTACAGTAGATATGTATTAGGATAAAATGAGCAAAACTATTCCTTTCCCACAATAACACAATTGCTATGGGATTACATGCAAAGCTTAAGTCTTACCATTTTAGGCATTTGTAGTGTATTTGATTTATGAAAAACAATTCAAAAATTTTTATTGGCAGTGTCAAAAAATTATTTTCTTAAGATAAAATCTGGATGAGGATACAGCAGCCTGGACTGAGATGAAAGGAATTAGTGTACATCTGTCCCAATTACACTCATTGTCACTGCCAAGGAAACACACATATTTACACCTCAGCCCTGGCTGTGAAAAGGGGGGCTGCCTTTCTAAGTACAACCCTGCAGTTGGAAAGCACAGGGCTGCCAGGTTAAGGAAAATGGATACTTTGTTGTACTTTTTAATGGTGTAACACTTGTGTAATGCATTGTGTCATGGAATGGCTTTTATAAAAAAGGTAAAACCAGGAAAACTCTTTGGTGGCCTAGGTCACTGGACGTCATAATGTTGTTTGCTGTGATACTACTTCAGAGATTTATAGGACCTTTCCCTTCAAACTCTACAAAAACTTTCTCTTGGGCAATGTTTTTTAAAATAATACCCTGTTTTGCTAGTATGCGTCTATGACACATATCCATATTTTACGATTCTCAACTCTGGCCATTGGCATAAAAATATTTATGTTTTTGCATTTAGCCAGTAATTTTAGTTGTGTATTTGTTTTCTCTTAGAGCACTTTCTCAAGGTCAGTTGGCTTCCTCCCTCATTTTCTCTGTACAAGCTCAATTTTAAGGATAAATTAACTACCTTCTCACACTCTGTAGTGGCTTCTCAATTGTTTATCCTTTGTGGAAATAAAAATCATGCTTTTCAGCTTTATGAAATTTCTAGAGTACACCAAGAAGAGCTCCTAATTCTGCTTATTTCAGTAAACAGAAAAAGATACTGTAGGTTTACCCTACTATTTTATGATCTTCTCAAGTTTCCTCAAAGAACTGCTTACTTTCCCACCTCTTACACTAAACTTATAGGGAATTTGAAAAATCCCTGCTTGGAAATTCCTTAATGTTCCAAATATAGGTCTCTACCCATAGATTTTAATTAATTACCAAAGATAACATAGCTCATACTGGAGGTCCAGTTGCTAATCCTCCTACTCTGCTTTCATCTACAGAAATGGACAATTCATCCATGGTAAAATTTAATTTTAACTATAATTACAAAAGTTTGAAATTAAATCTCACTAGTTCTATGCTCACATTAATATGAACAAAAAAACCCTTGATCTAGTTAGGATTAATGTGGGGGACAAAAGTAAGATTTCATTTTTAGCTTTCATAATTAATTTCGAAAAAATGTGATAAAGGATTTTGTTTCAGAGAGAGAGAGAGAGAAAGTTTCTGAGTTTCCAGGAAGATGCCTCAGCAGTCCCTCAAACCTTTTATGCCTTTAAAGAATCCTGTGTAAGATAATAGTAAATTGTATCCCAAAGTGCTCCTCAAAGTGACTATAATGTGTAACAGCTACCAAACTTGAGGGCAAGTTGAAACTTGTACTTATAGTAAATTTCTTTCCAACAATTAAAGAAAAAGCATATATGGTGCAGAATTCTGACTTTTTATATACTATAGAATACATAAGTCAATTACGTTAATAATCAGAATAATCATAAAGAATATAATGCACTGACACAAAAGAGGCACCACATATTCAATTATCTTATAATATTTAACATTTCTTCATGTTACTAATATTCTCACTGGTATACGAACTTCAAGTTATTAAGGTCCAGAAAATTATATGAAACTGACAAGCATATTAAGAACCAGACTTTCAGACATATTCAAAAAAATCGAAACACTTGTTTTTTTGGTTCCCATTTGTTCTACTTAATGACAATTGTGGTTTGTGGAATGAAATATTCTCAAGTTTCAAAAATTTTCAACTTATGCTACAAAAGGAGTAATTAATGGACAGAAAGATTTGTGATATGCTCTTACCACATAGCTCTGGGAGTATATGGAGAAGAGTGTCTTTTAGTAACCCTATTGTGAATTACTCCAATGGAAAATCATAATGAGTAATTGAGTATAAATGGTGTTCATTATTGAGTTAAGGGAGCAGAGATGTTGTATGGGAGTTGATCATTATTTAAAAAAATGTACTTAACTACAACTTTCTTTTGTCTCAGGCATAGTGGTGATTGGAGTTTTTTTTTTTTTTTTTTTTTGCTTTCTTATTGCTAGTGTTTGTCTATTGTCTTCGCTGTGCTGAGAGCTTATGGAGTAAACATAAAATACAATGGGGTGATACAAGGTTTGGATATGTTGAGGAAGGGGAAAAGAAAATACATTCAGTTCGATGGGTGCATACCGTGTGGTTTCAGTAACCACAAAAGGAGAACAGATAATATTTATTTATACAAAGACAAACTCCACTTTGATAGTCCATATGCTTCTTATGTTAATGAATATGTTGGTATTTTAAGAAATTTGAAGATTGATATTCCATTGGATCAGTAATCTATTTGGTGTTTGCATTGCTGAATAAATTTCAAATGGCCACAAAAAGAATAAGGAAATATTAACAAAAATTGGATTTGGGAGTAAAAAATCATTACAAACAATGAAACCTAATGATAAAACAAATAAATGAAGCATAAACTTCTCTCATTGGCTGAAAACGCTGTTTCTATGCCATAAAGTGTTGAGAAATCCAAAGTGATCTACCGATGATTTTTATTTATCTCCTTAAAATGCACCATGTCTCATATTTAAAATGACCGGCAGTTACTGAACTTCACTTCTACATGTCGATGATCTATTAATTGGCACAGAAAGAAGGTTGTTGAAATTAATTACAGATGGAATGTAAACCCAAAGACAAAGAGATTACTGACAAAGTCCAAATGACTTTATTTGGTGGAACAAAGCACACATTAGACTTTCCCATGAACATTTGCTTGAATTTCATATAGTTTGTCTCTAAAAATGTGAAATTGATAGTTTTTTAATCAGGATTATATCAGACTGAAAATGTGAGAGAGTAAATAATACAGATGAGACAACTTCTCTTAATAAGAGCCAATTCTAAAGTTTTTTTTTTTTTGTTGTTGTTGTTGTTTTCAATCATTCTCTCCCCACCTTTGGACACTGATAAGTTCTGAACTCTTCAACGTCAGATTAAAATATAATAAATATTTAATCAGTTTAAAGTTCAAATTACATTGGAGTCAAGGGGTTCAGATAAATGAACAATTAAAATAAGTCTTATTCAGTGTTGTCTAAAGGAAGAAGAAATCAGATATATTTTCTCCTGAATGACTTTAAACATTAACATTAGTTATTAGAAACTTTATTTCTAATCAAACTACTGGTGGGCCAACTCAAAGACACATTTTGTTAAGAGTAATTAGTGGTGTTCATCAATTAAGATAGTTATGTAATATATATGACTTTAGTGTTATGTGTTTGTCAAAACACCTGAGATAAAAAGCTGGCATATGTGCCAGTTTAATTATTTTGGAGACTTTTGACTGTGTAGGTTATGAGATGAAATATTTCTTAATTAAGAAAAAAATGCATTTTCTGGGGAATTTAGGAGGTAATCTTAAAAATATTCACAAACAATGCAGAGTACACACCAAAATATACTTACAATTTGAACACTTTCACAAAATTCATGTCATGAGGTAATAACAAAAAGAAGCAGAAGTTACCTGTTACCTTAGAACCACATCAATAGATACTCATTTTTCCCTGATATCTAGATCAGCTTCTTGGACAGTGAGGCACTCAGACATAATCCAGTCACTTCAGGTCACTTATGTTCTTTTCCAGACTCTTTAAATGACTTATCAAAACCACAAATTTTATTGTTGATTTTATAGTTTCCATTTGTTTAGCAGTAATTATTTTAATCCATTTTTGTACATGTATGAGAAAACATAGTGTATATAAATGCATGCATTATGTGTAAAGCTTAAGAGTTTTTTTTTTTTTTTTTTTTTTTTTCTTTCTTTCTTTTTCTTTTGTGTTTTTTGAGACAGAGTCTCACTCTGTTGCCAGGCTGGAGTGCAGTTGTGCGATCTCAGCTCACTGCAACCTCTGCCTCCCAGGTTCAAGCGATACATCTGCCTCAGCCTCCCGAATAGCTGGGACTACAGGCATGTACCATCACACCAGGCTAATTTTTGTATTTTTAGTAGAGACGGGGTTTCATCATGTTGAACAGCATGATCTCGATCTCTTGACCTCATGATCTGCCCGCCTCAGCCTCTCAAAGTGCTGGGGTTACAGGCGTGAGCCACCGCACCTGGCCAAGAGTTTGGTTTCTGATGTCATGTTGGCTGGGTTCAAATCCCCTGATCCAATAAGTGTTAGGTTTGTGACTTGGGTTAAATTTTTCAAACTTTCAACCCAGTTTCTCATCTGTGAGATGAACATAAGAATGATAATGTTTAACTCATATTGTGTTTCCTAGAGTAGTAACATTAAAGGATCTAAGAATGGCTAGCACATATTAGCCACAGAAAAGTTTACCATTATTAATTGAATTATTTTGAAATTTACTTACAGTAAAATAAACTCCTTTAGAGTGTACAGTAGTATAATTTTTCACTGATGCATGAAGTCATACACCAACCAAATTAGCATATAGAATAGTTTTGTCACCTCTCAAAAGAAACCCTCAGGCTACATTTGCAGTCAAAATCTACCTTGATCCATGACCTCCGAAATCACTCATCTATTAGCCATTTCTACAGTTTTGCATTTTCTGGAATGCCATATAAATAGAATACAATATCCTGACTTGATACTGGCTTTTATGATGTTGTATCACGCATTTAGGAATTGATATGTTTGCATACATCAAGTTTCTTTCCGTTTTTGTTTGTTTATTCCCTATTTCAGGGGTATCTGGGTTGTTTTCAGGTTTTAGTTACTGAAAATAGTGACAGCTCCTTTTTTATTGATAATATGAATTTGAGTCTTTTTTTTTGTCAGTTTCAATAGTAGTCTACATATTTTCCTGATATTTCCTAAGATAATACCATTTCTTGTATTGAATTTTTTGTATTTTGTTTTTACATCATCATTTTGTTCTTTATTTGGGGGGGGGGAGTGTTTAATTTGCTTTTCTTTTTCCAGTTTCTCAAGATGGATCCTCCTATTTTTTATGTAAGACTTATAACATTTCGATATAAACATTTGCTACCATAAATGTCTCTCTTAAACCTGTTTTAGCTTCATTTGATATACTATAATTAAAAATATTTTTAATTTGTATTTTAGACATAATCTTATAACCCCCATTATACATGTGTGCTGTTTAATTTTAACATAGTTGAGGATTTTCCAGATATATTTTGGTTAATCTGATTTCTATATCAATGCTGATATTATCATAGAACATATTATATTTGGTTTTAATTCTACTATTTTTTAAAAGTTTGTTATATGGCTAAGAATATGGTCCATTTTAATGACTAGTCAATGAATACTTGAAAGAATATTGTGCGTGTTTTTTTTTTACATTTTTCTGCAGTGGCTAACTGGCATGTTCTATAAATGTCAATTAAGCTCTCATTCAGAGACTAGAAAACTTTTTATTAAGCAGTAAATATTTTAGACTTTGCAGACCAAGGTGCAAAATTGAGGACATTATGTAGATACTTACTGAACCATTTAAAATGCAACTATTAAAAGTATGAAAACCATTCTTATCTCATAGACCTTACCAAAAAAGTGGTGGTCTGGATTTGATTGATAAACCATAGTTTGCCAGTTTTGGTTCTAATTAGTTTATGGTATTGTGTTGGGGTCCGCGTGTTTCCTAAACAAAGGAATGAACACACAAGACAACACAAGACAAGACAAACATGGCGGCCACCCCAAACAATGCTCCGCTTTATTTTATACAGTCATTTGCGGAATGTTACCAAGTCACAAGACACATTGTTGTTTTTCTGACCTTTCACTGACTTTCTGGATTTTCAAGATGTTTACACATAAACAAGCCCCCAGGGTCTGCTGTTTGCAGCTGGCTCCTATCGGGAACGCCCTGCTTCGTTTCCAAGTGCAGGACTTACCGGAAACGTCTCGTTTGCGAACACGTAGTCCTCTACAGTATTGTTATAATTTTTTATATCCTTGCAAATATTCTCTACTTGTTCTATCAAATATACAAACAAGAGTGTTTAAACCTGTGAACTTATCTATTTCCCATATTAATTTTATCTGTTTGTAATATTTCTTATATTTTAGAGTTCTCTATGTACAAATACTTTTAAGAGAATTGTAGTTGGAATTTGTTGAGCTTCTTGCCTGTCTATCTAGATATCTATCTATCTGTCTATAAACATATGCCTTTTGCCAAGTTTGGGATGCTTTTAACCAGTTTCATCAAATACACTTTGTGCAAAAACACTTTTCTCCACTATTTCAGGAAATCCAATTTCAAAATGGTAAATATCTAAATATTATTCCACTGGTTTCTAAGGCTGTGTTCACTTTATTTTCTGTATTTTTTTCATTATGTTGTTCAGATTAGATAATTTCTATTGTTTGATTTTACTTTTTTTTCCTCTGTCATATCTGTTCTGCTATTCAGGCCTTCCAATGATTTATTATTTATTTTTAAAGTTTTCTTTATTTTTAATTGACAAATAATAATTATGTATATATTGATGAGGCATACAAAATGTGATGCTTCAATCAAATGAAAAAATCAGATTTTTACCATATTCATCAATTCAAATACTTGCCATTTCTTTATTATGAGAACATTTAAAATCCATTTTTTAGCTATTTTGAAATACACAATACATTATTAGTAACTATAGTAACCATGCTGTGCAATCAATCAGCGGAACCTATTTCTCCTATTCAACTGAAACTTTGAACCTTTTGATAAACATTACCCTTTTCCCCTCCACTCCTCCATCCCACCACACCCCAGCCTCTGGTAACTACCACTCTATTTTCTATTTCTATTAGTTCACTTTTTAGATTTCACATATAAGTAAGATTACACAGTATTTTTTTCTCTGTGCCTGGCTTATTTCACCAAGTGTTACATACTCTGGATTCATCTGTGTTATCACAAATGACAGAATTTCCTGATTTTTACAAGCTAAATAGTATTCCAACATGTAATTTTATTTTACACATTGGAAAATGAGCAAATTTCTCTGTCTTAAAATTTTCATTTGCTTCTATTTTATGGTTTCTCTTTCCCCAACTTCCTGTTCATTTGAATTGCTCATTTTTATTTCATAAAACATGATTATAGTAACTTCTTTAAAGTCTTTGGTAATTTCAACATCTGGTTCATCTCAGGATTGTCATCTATTGATTGTCTATCTCTTGATTGTTGGTAATATTTTCCTGGTTCTTGATAATTTGAGTTACTTTGGATTGTATCCTGGACATAAGGAAAACCATGTTGTGAGAAACTGGGTCTTCTTAAAATCCAGTGGATGCTATTGATTTTTGTTTATTCGTTTTAGCAGACAATCAACTTATGTACAGAATACAAGTCAGACTGCCTTTTGTAGGTGGTGAATCTAAAGTAAATTCAATTTTTAAAGTGCCTACTATATTTTTTGCATCTGCCTCTCATCAGAGCAACTCAGAGGATGAGCTAGAACTTAGGCCCAGGTTTAATATAGCAGCTCACTTTCCAAATCTTCTGCTATGCTTTCAGGGTATGTTCTGCACATGGACAGCTTAGGGTAAGCTTACAACTTGTATTGGTTCATATACAAATTTAGGTCTCTTCAGCTCACTCCTCTCTCGGATCTCTCCCTCACACTCCAGTATCTATGAACTGGTTTGTTGCGGTTCGTGTAGACAAAATCATGATATTCTCTCAGTGTTTTAGCCTCTCAAGCTGGTGTGCAGTTCCATGTAACTGAACCTACCTTGTGGGGCAAGCAAAGGAAGACAATATAGAGAAAAAATTGGAAATCTTCTACATGCTTTGTACAAGGGGACTCCATTCTCCATTTCTGAATCTAGAATGATGGCTTTTTTTTTCTTATGTCATTAGGTACTTGTGTCACTGCTACACTGCTGCATTACAGTTCTATGACAAGACTGGATTTGGTGTGGGACTGAGAAGGTTAAAAACAAACAAACAAACAACAGGGTAAGAAAATGAATTCTCTTTATGCTCTTCAGCTTATAGGGGGCTTTTCTATCCCCCCAGTCTGCGAGCCAGAAAGAGATTACTAAGAGATTTTGATTTATTTGTCTTGCAGTGGGGAGCTAAAGAAGAAAAAGAAGAAGAAAAAAAAAAAACTACATGAAACCAAACTTGACCATATTGGTTGTTCCTCAAGCTGTCATGTCTCTCCCAATTTTACTGTTGTCATCTACTTTTCATATTCTTCAGGTGGTTGCCTTTTGTGTTTTGTCAGTTTTTAAGCAGTAATCAACCTTAATGTGCTTCCTTCAAGTGGAATTTTCACCTCCTCTCTTTTTAAATTCTGAGACAATATGCACACACACACTGAGAAGTACTAAAAAAAAAGAATGAGTACTTTGTATTTCTTCATAGCAAATGTTCTAATTTACCTAGTGGTAAAAGTTACAGGTTTTTTTTGTTAGCATCAGATAAGTTTGGGCATTTGGGAACAGAGCTCACATTTATGAATAAATGGTCTCAGTGATAAATGAGAATTGCTATTTCTAGAGAAAGTTATTTCTTTCTTCAGAATCTTCATTTCCTTAAGATCCTTTATAGAACTGCAATGACAAATGATCACATTTGATTAATTATACTGTGATATCTGATTAAATAATATTTAATGTTAATGTTGTATTAGATCTGTAATTAGTTTTTATCCTAAAAAGATAAACTGGTCAAATCATTCACAAGTGGTCATGCAATGTTGCCAAAGGACATTACAAGGAAATATCTTTTCATGGATTTAAAAATAATCTGATACTCTCTAATTACAAAAAGATATGCCCATCACAATTGAAATTTATTATTATTAAATGGTTCTGAAAAGACATTGAACCTATTTAAGCCTATGTTTTGAATATTTTTTATTAACAGTTATTTCTATAAGTGTCTCACAATGTATTATTTAACATTTAAAATTAAAATTAAAATTAGTGAGATTCCAGACACCCAAGACATTAAAAATCAACTCTTGTGCCACAGAGTAATTGGGGCTAAGATAAAAGTTACAGTCCACAAAAGGCTAAATATTGATCTGTTCAGTTTGCATCCATTATTGCTGATCTTTCAGGATTTAAATATCGATTGTGCACTGCAGTTACGATAAGCTAGAGCAAAGGCTCATCCATATTGCAATGTTGGGCAAAGAAAAAGAGTTTTAACCTCAATAAGCCTATGGCCTAGTTAGAAAATGCCATCTTCCTTCTAAATCTTTAGACTGCCTATGAAAAAATTAATAATTTATTGAAACATATTTTATGACAGGGCTTTCCCTTCTGTCTCTCTGGCATGATTCCAGTGTACACTATGAAGTAACAGTTGGAAAATGACCTCCACTTCTTCAAATGTGTTATTTCTTTAGTTTGCTTAATATTAATCATTTGTTTGAAAAAAATAATACTAGAGATGCTTCTCAGAATGGCTAAACTTTCATGCTCATTGTGGCTCTTTGCCAGAGTTTAATATGACATCAGAGTGATGTTACTTTGGCTGTGCCAGCCATACTAGAATTATAATGCATTGCTCCGATGATATATGAAACATTGACTTGGAACCCGAATACATAATTGTTAATGACAAAGGGAAGCATGATTTAATATCTCCTATGACGCCCTCCTCTTCAGCTGCCCCCACTCCCTGAGTTGCTTAGGGCCATGCCTTCTCAATGCATTGTCATTATTTCAAATAGTACATAGCACACATTTGTAAGTACCTACCAAAAGTTCCTTGTTGGAAATATATATAATACAGCATTCCAAGGATTTTCCCATCATTTTATGTTTTAATAAAGCAAAGTTAAAGTCTCAATTTTAGCCCTGTTTCCCAATAAAGAGTAGAATTGCTAGTTACACATTAAATACCTGATTGTTGATAGATCAAAAAAGCATAAAAAATGCCTTGAAATGTCTTACACTGAAGCTCATTTGTTTTCAATCTGTCCAGAAACCATATTTATAAACTCTCAGCCAACTTTGCAAAGGAAAAATATCCTTCACAGTTTTACCAACCTAGCAGAATCAACTTCTGCCATATTGTCTCATTGACATTTATTTCTTATAATAATCAGCAAAAAAAGTGTTATTGTGAAGAAAATCACAAGGCAATAAGTTCATGATGCCCTTGAGTCACTAATTTATATTTGTCTTTCTCTGTTTCCTGGAGATATTTTTCATTTAGTTTCTCTCTCAAGTATCATCTTAGCTGTCAGATATTTTCCTAAAAACCCTAGGATGTGATTTCAGAAGTGTCTTAAATTTATTACCTTGAGAAGAATCTATAGACAGTGATTTCCCGTTTATCTTTATTTTTGTGTTTCTAACATCTGACATTATTTGGCCTTGTGAGTTGCAAGAAAAGATATAGCTCACAGTTAAATGACAATTTCCTGTA
This sequence comes from Piliocolobus tephrosceles, assembly GCF_002776525.5. Taxonomy (NCBI): domain Eukaryota; kingdom Metazoa; phylum Chordata; class Mammalia; order Primates; family Cercopithecidae; genus Piliocolobus; species Piliocolobus tephrosceles. The sequence continues at coordinate 31,889,427 of NC_045444.1, read as the reverse complement.
CTCTGCCTTTTTCAAGTTTCAAATAATTAGATATTTTAAAAGCAGTTGCTATTAAAAAAGTAAAAAGTTTTCAGCATCAGCTCTTTCTTCACATTTTTTGTTAGGAATAATAGACAAATTTGGGGGCCAAAAACTCTATCGAATTTCTTCATAAACTATTCACAGCAAAGAAAGATTTTAGACAATTGTTTTGTCCTACAATTAGCAAAATATATTGTAGGATCACACCTGTTCAGTTCTTAGACCAGCATCCATCTTGACTTATGATATACATTTTTGAATAAATAAAAGTTTCTCCCCAATTTTATATTTATGATATTAACATTTTATTTGGGACATGGGGAGCATTCTGTGGAGTGCTTCCATTTTCATTTCCATTTCTCTAGCAATTATAAATTTGCTTGAAATAAAACTAATAGCGTGCAGATTTAGTTACTGATGCTTTTTAAGGTAGCTCTTTCTAACGTGTAGTCTTAGACTAAGGTTCAGTATACTGAAAGAGAAGTTAGGGGATAGTGAGGAATGGCAAGAAAACATTTTGAATACATTATATTTGGATGTCATAATTGCATTCTAATGATAGAGTTGGGTTGATAGAAGGAAAAAAATGTTTCATGAAAATACTTTAGGCTGGCATGTTTTGCAGTTCTTGGGAATAATTTTATTTAAACTATTTTCCCTGTCATATGTAGCCAGAATGGTCTATGGACTGTTACAGCACTGGAAAATGACAGTGTTTACCCTCTTGCTGTATAGCTACTGACAGAGGGATTCAGAGTCATAGAGGATACATTTTGTGTAGTTACTTTTAATAATCAATATACATGGCACATAGTAAAATCATCTTCCGTTTTCTGGATAAGAATGTCTACTGTCCCATTAGCTCGATCATGTTTTTCAAATAACTATTACTAAAAATGTCTCAAAATTCTATTTGCCAGAATTCAATGAACTACATTCGTGTTTCTCAAGCTGTATGGGATACCGTAATATTTACATAGGGTACTTGTGAAAATTTTTGATTCTAGATCCTTGGGGACAGATATGTTGAATCAGATTATCCAGAAAATTTTATTCTGTTTTTGGCCTGTCACATTCCTGGAACAGTATACATGTACTGATCATTTAAGGAAGGATTCTTTATGATCTATCTGCTCCAACACAAGTAGGTATTGTAATCCCAGAATCAATAAATTGATATTATTTTTCAGAAATGTCTTTTCTAAACCATGTTGGATAGACCCGTACACATGTTGAGAATCATCTGGTTTCACACACTAAGGCATGCAAGAGATTGTTGCTTTTTTAGCTGAGTTTGAATGAATTTGTAATAGTTTACTCAGTTTGGACTAAAACTCCATTTTAGCAGTATATGAATATACAATTGTAAATTTGGTAACTTGATTTTTTTTAAAGCAGAATTGTACCATCTCTGAAAAACTGACAAAGAATGAAAGAATGAGCTAATTAGGTCTGAATTCATTATCAGCCTTATGACCTTGAGCAAGATACTGATTTTCTGCCTATTTAAGTTTCATGAATAATAAAATGGGGTGATAGTATCTATCTCATAGTACTATCATGAGAATAAAATCACATAATCAGCATGAAGTGTTTATCAGAGTGCCTACAATATACAAAATCAATGAATGATATTTGTTATTGCAATTGTTATAATTATTTTTAAATATATACTTCTTTTTTTAATTATACTTGAAGTTCTAGGGTACATCTGCACAACTTGCAGGTTTGTTGCATATGCATACATGTGCCATGTTGGTGTGCTGCACCCATTAATTCGTCATTTACATTAGGTATTTCTCCTAATGCTATCCCTCCCCCATTCCCCCACCCCTTGACAGGCCCCAGTGTGTGATGTTCCCCGCCCTGTGTCCAGGTGTTCTCATTGTTCAATTCCCACCTATGAGTGAGAACATGCAGTGTTTGGTTTTCTGTCCTTGCGATAGTTTGCTCAGAGTAATGGTTTCCATCTTCATCCATGTACCCACAAAGGACATGAACTCATCCTTTTTTATGGCTGCATAGTATTCATCATGTATATATGCCACATTTTCTTAATCCAGTCTATCATTAATGGACATTTGGGTTGGTTCCAAGTCTTTGCTATTGTGAATAGTGCCGCATTTGAACTCTTGCCCAGGCTCTTTAGCATTAGAGGGAGACCACCATTGTTCTCTGTGCATCCCCCATGTACACTCTGTTCTTCTTGATCCATGTGACTGAATGGAATCTCCATCCTTTACCAGCTGTTGAAATCCAACAACACTTGGCCCAAGCTCCTAGAAACTTTTCTGGTCTACAGAAGCATCTCTGAATTCAATTATCAAGATCTGTTCTACTCAAAGTTTGGTGTACTCATCAGTGAAAAGCCAGCCACTGAGATCTTGCAGAAATGCAGAATCTCAGACTCCATATTAGATTTATGGAACCTGCATTTCAACAGGTTTCCCAGGTGATTTTTATGCATATTCAATTTTGGGAAGTGCTGACCTGAAACACTTTGAGCAGTGGTCATCAATTTAAGCTGTGCACTAGAATTACTTGTGATCCTCTAGTAAATGACTCCTGTCTTCCATTTCCAGATACTCTAATTCCATTGGCTCAGCTTTTATCCCAGAAATTTTGTTTTCCGAATTCCTGATGAGCTCAATATATAGCCACGTTTGAGAACTCCCAACTTGGAGCCCAAATAGCACCATTATATATGATGTGTCTCCTCCAATTTTTTACAGAATCCAATCGACTTCAAGTGTGATATAGATAGATATGTACACACATATATATATACACACACACACACACAAATATGCACACACACACAAACACACAAACATATGATTTCTCTGAAAAAGTGATAAAGTGAAAATATCCATAATAACTTTAAAAATGGCTGTAATTTTTCTTGCTACCACTGTCCAGGTATAGATACTTATAGCAGGAAGGAAATATATAAAAGTTATCATAGCTTGCTAAGTTCCAAAATTCTATGAAATTGAGATTTATTATCTTCACACTTTTGGTAAGAAAACTGAAACTTTAGGATGATTAAGTAACTTGTGCAAGGTTATACATCTCATAAGCAGCAGCATCAATATATTGACCTCAGTCAACTCCTATGCCATTTGCATTCCTACATTAACAGACAAATAATGGTACAGAGCAATAGTGAAATCATTACTCTCAATTCCTCTGTTGATCTAATTATTGAATCTAACTCCTTTTCATTCTCACTCTAATTGCCAGGTTCTACATCTTTTGTGTGAATTTTTGCAATAATTTCCTAGTTGCTCTTTCTGAGTCGTTTCTCAGTTCTTCATTTCATATTGTGGCCAAAGACAGCCCTGCAAATCATGAATTGCATCATGTCCCTTTCTGCTCTACCCACATGATGGGACCTTCCAGTATTGCAGCTCACCATAATTTGACACCTACCTGATGCCATTGACTATTCCCTTTTCTCAACTTGTGATGTATTTCCTCATCTAAAATGCCTGATGTTCTTGTTATTCCTGAAGGTTCATGTTAACTAACCTCTAAAGCCTGTTAAAATATGGTCTGTGCTTCTAAAATCATTGTCAATATTTAAACTATGAAAACTATTGTAAAACTTTTTCCCATTCACTGTCATGTTATATTATTTTAAATATTTGCTAGTGTGTGGTAAATGCCAGGATGCACTTTTGGAGAAATGGTCTTTTGTGGCCTGGAGACAATTAGAAAACCCTTTGTCAGGAGTGATCCATTCTTTAAACACATTTTATATCCAAGACTCATCATGGGACCCAAAGTACTAAATGTTTTCTGCCCAGACTTAAACATGTTTTAAATAAATTTTAAAGAGGTGCAGTGAGGCAAGGAATTAGCAAAGTTTGTATTCCAAGACTTTTCTCCTATAATGAATTTTTGACATCTGCAACACTGTTCTTACGCACTAACAGGTCTAAGCTGTATTGTACTTCTGGGTTAGCCATAGATGGGACCCCCTCCACTTTGTCTACCATTATATATTAGAGGAGAAATAAAGGAAAATATCCCACAGAAAATAAAATTAAAGGATATCAGGGACTGGCCTTGTGCAAACTGACAATGGCGTGTCACATGTTTAACCCTACAGAGAATTTGGATAAAAAGTAAAAATATAGACATTATATCTGACCGTCATTTCTTACATGGAAAGGAAGTGGCTTCAATTCCTACTGAAGGGTCTCCTTAACCATATGTCCTCCCTTTTTGCGTAGACACGATATCCTACTATGTTTCATAATCCCACACCTAGCATACTCCTTTGTATATTCTTGATGCTCAACAAATATAGATTTAATAAATGAATATTTATTTATTTATTTATTTTGAGACGGAGTCTCGCTCTGTTGTCCAGGCTGGAGTGCAGTGGCCGGATCTCAGCCCACTGCAAGCTCCACCTCCTGGGTTCAGGCCATTCTCCTGCCTCAGCCTCCCGAGTGGCTGGGACTACAGGCGCCCGCCCCCTCGCCCGGCTAGTTTTTTGTATTTTTTAGTAGAGACGGGGTTTCACCGGGTTAGCCAGGATGGTCTCGATCTCCTGATCTCGTGATCCACCCGTCTCGGCCTCCCAAAGTGCTGGGATTACAGGCTTGAGCCACCGTGCCCGGCCCGAATATTTATTATCTTAAAATATATCTAGACTATTTTGAAGAAACAAGAATGTTTTACAATTACCATATATGAAAATTTTTTTCACCATCTCAAAATGCATCCCATTATATAACCACCACATATTAAATATGACTTTTAATCAATCAAGAGAATACTACCATGTGTATCACTATTAGATTCACATTTAGAAATAAAGTCATTTATTAATTATTCAAACACAACTACTTAAACCATGTTAATTCCCCAAAACAGTTAATTTTGCATTTATGTATACAAAAAAATACATAACCATAAACACAGAAATTTTACCACACTCATTTGACTTAATTAATTGATTAACCTGAACATAGTGATTCAGTCATTTGATTGAGCCAAATACTACCTTACAGAACTTTAATCCATTGGCTAACATATCCCATTTATCTCAATGTCACATATACTTCTGGTTTGCATTTAACACAATTTGGCTGCATTTATTTGAGTGATTAAAGTAACTAAATAAGTTCTAAGACAGTTCTTAGAATTGTACAGCATGGATGTTGACAATACATTTTCAAAAGCCAGGAATATTTTTGGCACTATCTTAGAAAATAATTTCAAGACCTGATACAAATTTGCTTGCAAGCCTTCCTCTTTATTTTTCAGTATATTTTAGTGAGGGACTCCTGTGAGAAATTAGCGAGGCCTCTAACACAGAATTTAAATTCTTACTGGCCAATGGAATTCTGCAATCCCATTAACACAAAAGCCTACCTAACCAAGATTTATATTGCCAGAAACTCTTGTTTGATTTATAATCTCGTAAGCCTTTTATCCTCCATTTATATGCAATAAAACTTGACGTAAGTGCAAGAATGCCTCTGCTAATAGAATTCACGAATAGTGGACCAAGACATTTTTTTAGATCACAAAGCCTACATGAAAAGAGGCAGAAAGGGAAAGGCTGAGCCTGGCTATGATGGGATGATGGGATCTGGCTTTAGCATAGTCTCATAAATGAAACTCATGTGAAAACTACTAATTTTAGAACAATAGATTGGCATAAAGTTCTCTTGAGATGGGTCTGCTCCCTCAAATCAGCCCACAAAACTATTTTACCAGTGCTTGAGTCACAAGAGAGTTCAGATACTTGTAATTTCTGTTACTGTTTGTATTAAAAAGTTATGTGGACTTAAGAAGTATATGTGTATGGAGGGAAGCAAAGAAAGTGGAGTCAAGAGGGAGAGAAAATCCTAAACATCATTTCTGGAATATAAAGAAAACTGGATATAAATGAATAGTCACCAAGTCCACTTTATCTATAACTTGCCATCTTTTAATCAGACACCAACGGAAACAAACAAAAATAATAATAGTAAACTAAGTGTCCAAGGTTTCTACTAGTTGCAACCTTCTCTGTACTATTCAGCCTCCACTTCCTTTCCCCCACCATTACATCCTATTTGTTTACTATACTTTGAACTGGGTTTGAGAAATAATTTCCATCACTGTTTGCCACTCAATAATGAAATGTTGTTTTTGTCTCTTACCATTCATCCAAATGCTGATTTTGAACAGGCATTATTTCATTTTCATGATTTCTCTGTACACATTGCAAAATTCTTATTTAAAAACCTCTTAGATATGTAAAAAGTGTATTATCCCACAGCCAAGCATGATATATGCATGGAAAAATCTAGTAGAATGGTGTTTGGCATTTTGGGGGAGCATAGTGAGATATCGAGTGATTTGGGGGTGTTTGCCTTGGTACCTTATGTGTTTTTTAAATTTTCTACTTGAATACGTATTGTTACAGAGTTTCAAAAATTCAAAAGCATTCTTGTTAAGAAATAAACTTTGAAAGTGGCTAGATTACTTGAATAAGAATATGGTGGAACATAATGATCAAGTCATAGGAAGGCAGTGCTTTACTTAAGAGGTCATCTGAAATAGTTTGCTATTCAAAGTGTTTCAACCATCTTTGAATTTTCTGTGATTTAATACCACTCTCTTATCTACAATATGTCTTTGATATGTTTGTCATTTGATATTTTAAAACTTACATGATATGGCATCACAATACTTAATAAACTGGGGTTAAGTGTACTTTAAGGTCAATTTAACCACCTAAATAATATTAAAATAAATTGCACAAGTAAAGCAGGATAAAAAATTGTTTACCTCTAAGTTTAATGGTTTCAGACATAGGACAGTAAATGTGAATACTTAATTCTACTAAATTAATAGTTAAATTATATTTTAATGATTTGAGAGGCAGAAAAAAATGGGATAGATATCAAGGGAGGCAGAAGTGGAAAGGAAGAAGTAGAGTTGGATGAAGAGAAAGGAAGAAAGAGAGAAAGATATAATAGTAATATTCAGCAAGATCCTACGCCCAGATTGAAATCTTGACACATTGTTCCCTTAGTTTATGAGAATATGAGTCAGCTTCAAAATGTCTCTGTGTCTTCAAAAGAAAGATTACTATCTATAGGATCCCACACCACGAACACTCTGCCTCACAGTTTGAGCAGAATACAAAGCTTGGCATCATAAAAGTTGTACAACTAACTCTTCCTCTATTAAAATGCATATATTTATTATTAATTATTATTAAATTTCTTAATTTTAGAGTATTAGGGGGCAATGTAGAAATTTTGTTGACTCATTAGAAAAACCTAATGTGATATTCCAAACAATGCAACACTGTATTAAAAAGTCTGTATTTATAGCATTAATTTTAAGTCCCCATTTGAACTGTTACATTACAGAAGAATAAAAAAAAGGCAAATCTCAAAGTTAAGCTGGGAGCTTTGCCTATTTAGTTTTCCGATTTGCTGAACACACAAATAAGCTCATACCACCCCGCAAATTAACTTGACCCCTTCTTTCTTTTTTATCTCTTTCCCTCTCTTTGGCCCTCTTTCCATTTTTTTTCTCTCTCCTCCATATTCCTTCTTGAAAACGTTCTTCCACCCCAGTGGTGTACAAATAGAACTTTGCATGTTTCTATGTCAGTTCTGAATTCCATTCATTTATTCCCAGAGATGAGTAAAGACAAATTATTAAATTCACTTCTAAAGCAATTAACGTTTTCAGAATCTTCATGTGTTATAGCAGTTCATGATTCAGTCAAAATGAATCAAATAAAATATTGGCTATGTTTTATATTCTTCTTCCCTGTATCTTGCAATCTAGTTGTACTGAAATAAAATTAGGAAGTTGCTTGGAATTAATTTAAGCATTATACTGCATTATACTAAAAGTAATCATATGTGTAGTGCATTACTGTAATGCATTATTTCTTATTTTCTAGATAATGATTACATCTGTGATACAATAAAATAATACCGTAACTACGTTCAATTTTTCAGCAAAATACACTTAATTCTGGTAATGATTTAAAAATTGGTGCATTACAATGTCTATAAGATTGTACTATTATGAACAAGAAGAATGCAGTATTTATAGCTTTTTTTATATCTATGTATGAAAAAAGTCAGCTACTGATTGCAAGTATTATATCATCTTGAATTACAATAGGCTAAGTAAGGAGCAGGGGAAAAATCTGGCATTCCAATATCAGCTTAAATTCTTGTTAGAATGTTTTTTAAGCAGTGTGCATGTGTGTGTAGGTGTATATGTGCTTAAGTACAAAATTAATGCTGAATAGAAAAGATTGTGTTCCATGTGTAATGAAAAATAATATAAAATAGTTTATAAAACATTTTCTTGGAAAACTCATTTTTTAAAATTAGTAACAATAGATTATCTCCAGAGGCAGAGAAATGAATTAATGTATCTCTAAATATCATTTCAGGTTGTTTAATCTGTGAAAAAATTTAAAACTAATTTGGTAGAAGTTGAAGAATTCGAAATAAACAGATTTAATTACCCTTAAAAAAACTTACAATTTGTTGGGAAAGTTAATTCTTTGATACTCAGTTTTTTCCTTAGAGTGAGGGCAGCATTTCTCAATGTTATTGTGTAGATACAATGATATAACAAAAGTTAAACCAACTAGCATAAATAAGTATGCTTTCTCTCTTCCTTTCTTGCTCTCTTTTTTTTCAGATATGTTTGTCCTTATTTTTAGGGATTTTATGTGTGTGAGGATAATTATTTTCCTATACTTCTTAAAATAGGAATATTAATAAGACTGCCCTTGATTTTATTGAAGTATCTCTTCATTTTAAGAAACTATTGAAGCCTTGTAATAAAAGAACATCAATTAAATATATTATATCTAAAGTTTGTGTTTAGCTTGCTGGATTTTCTCTTTTTTGAGATAAGTAATATAAACCACATGATGAAAATATTTTTTCTTCCCTTTTTATTGATAAATCCCGTGTCTAGAAAATACCTCAGACATATTTCGCACCCAACAAGCATTTGTGGAATTGAAAATATAATCAAGCTTGATTTGCAACACATTCTTCTCAGTCTGCTTTAATTGAATATAGTTTTGGCTTGACTTGGTTTTATTAAAAATGGACAATTAAATATTTTGAATAATTGAAAATTAGTTTTATGATTTACATAAAGGAGAAAATGATGCATATAATAGGAAGTCAACAAATGGTTTGGGGAAACAAAAATATTTGAATCAGCCTACTCATTTTTAGAAATAAATTAGGAACCCAAAATTCATTCCAATTATTTGGAAAAAAAGAATATTAGTTTACTACCATGGCTGACATGAAAAGAAAACTTACATAAAGTTAACAAATATACTCATTGTCCTAGGGAATTATTTTTGATGGCAGTATGCAAAATTGAGTGTCCTGTTAAGTCTTGTTATTCAAAATTGGTAGGAAAGAACTGCGGATTCTGAGTTCATTTAAATATTCCATCTATTAGAATTTACAAGAGTACTTGAAATTTATGATATATGCTACTGTGCTTTTATTCATTAGCTCATTTTCTTAAAACAATTTTCTTTTACTTTTGATCTTTCATAATAATAAAAGCTTTGTAGAAGAGGAGGAAGACAAGGGCTACCATCTGGAGAGCAGAAAGTTTTGGGAAGCCATCAAAGGCAAAGAACCTAAGAATCCAGGAAGGTCTTGAACTATTACCCTTTACTTTAGTTTTTAATTGTGGAAATATTTGCTAGGAAAAGAGACTCTGTCTACAATGGCAACCATTTTTATACTCAGAAATTTGCCATGTAAAATAATTGAATGTCAGATGAAGAACTGCCTGTCATATTTTGCTATTAAAATAATATATTTTTATGCATAACCTGACCTGCCTTTGTGAGTTACTGTAGCCTGTGGTCTCTCTGCAAGATTTTCCGATGGGATTTTAATAATATTCCGATGTTTGCCATCTTAAGCAGTGCAGGCTGTTAAACTCAATTTGTGAAAAAAAAAAAAAAAAAAAAAAAATCAGGTATAAAACCAGATAATCTGTATCCCTTTGGAATCAAAAGTCATTTTGCCAAAATATTTTAACACGCAAAATTGCTTCTTGAGAGATGTTTGCCATGATAAAATGACAGAAAACTACATTTCCATTATAATTATAACTGACTCGTGGTGCTAAGTTTTTATAATTTAAAGGTATTCTTAACTCTGACAGCCCTTCCATGTTGAATTATGCATCTCAGGCTCTTAAATAGTTCTGCTGGCATGAGACAGCTGAGATGAAGTTGTCTTTCTAAAATAATTGCTCCATGGAGCATCCATTATACCTTCAGAAAAAATGTATTACTTGACTTCTACAAATTATAGACTAGCCTATAATGGGTATTTTTGACAGCTATTAGCTTTAAAAAAATCTGAACAGTAAAAAGAGTATTGATATCACAACGGTGTACCGTGCATGTTAATACCAACCTTCTCTGTACTTTCCTCCTAAAGCATGATGTAATCGTTAATTATAATAATATTGATGTAACTGCACTCATGTTAAAAATATAGTATTGGCAAAGTATGTCATTTTCTCACCTATGAGATAAAAAGCATTAAATGAGTATTTACAGTAAATTTTGAAGACACTGTCCAAGCTTAAAGGATAAAAGGTGAATTCATTTTTGGCAATATTTTGCTTAATCATGAGATTATTAAGTGTGTTTTTAAAACATAAATGAGACAATAATCGATGAATAATAAAGGTAATAATTTTATTCCTCAGATTCTTCTTCAAAATGTTGAACACTGCTAAAAACATTATTTATCAATAAATTTAAAAATGTTTTCTATTTCTGATCAAGAATTTTATGCATCATTTAGCTCTTAAACCAGTTATAATCTTTTTAATAAAAACACTTGAAAACATTCTTGCAGGAACATTGCATCCCACAGAACAACAATAATCCAGTTATTAAAATCCAATTATTAAAATGGAAAAGATATTGATAGTCAGAAATAAAAGTAAATGGTCATTTTCTTTACTGTTTCCATTTGTACCAATTAATTTCAGCTCTGTGAAAAAAAAATTTGTGGTTAAATTTAGGAAAATTCTATGCAAATGTAAAAAGTTTTCTATGATAAACAAATATGAGGTAAATATCTTCCTAATATATTGCATTGCCAGGACTTTTTTTTTTTTTTTTAATGTGACTACAGAGAAAGAAATGGCTTAATTTCCTATGTCTCCCCTGAATAAAGAGTTCACAGACCCAGACACATATGGATGCATACCTCCTACCTGAAAAATAAAATGTTACAATATATCATTAAGTTAACATTAATTAACACATCAATCAATGGTGTAACCACTGCCTAGTCTGTGCTACTTTGCCAAGTACTGATCAGACAATTCTTACTCACAACTATTCTTTATTAACCATCTCCTAGAGGTTCATTCTTCCACACGTGGCCAGAGCCAAAATTACCCAGATACATGGTCTTTACAAATTCCCTTGGATTTAAATTCATCCTCCACTCTCAGGCTAACAGTAGAGAGACAATTCCTGGGCTAAGTCCCTGCACTTCTTTTCTTTTGTGTTAGGGGTTTGGTTAGATGATGAGGACCGGTGGGAAGTTAGAGGGAAACATGATACAGTTTTAGTGCATCTTTCCAATTCTCACTTCTTACTTTTATGTCTCTTATTCAAATGAAGTTAGAAGACTATAAAACTAGTTTAAGAGAGAAATATTTAGAAATAAATATTTAACCACTGTCTTAAAAGAACAAGAGTAGAAGGGAAGAAAATAGAAAGAAACAGGTGACAGAGACTTTACAATACTTCACTTATGCGTTAGACACACCCTTTATACTGGGTCCAATGGGTACAATCCAAACTGGAGAAAAATGCCCTAGTGTTGGGATTAATAGTTTATGTTAAGGTTACCACAATGGTTTATGACAATCTAAGTTGAAAAAAAAATCTCTTTTATATATCCCGTGCAGCTGATATTATAATATTAAACATTAACACACTTCTAAGAAATTTTGATAACATGAGACTTTGATTTTTTAAATATTTATTGTAGTCACAAATTATTAAATTATGAACTAAAATTATTTATCTGTTTACACAGTTGAGGCATTATAGATGGAGTTATCAAACAAATATCTCCCCAACCACTTATAGTAATGTAAGGATGATTTTTATTTCAAGGGACTTAAATAATGTATTTCTACATCCTTAAAACTCATTGAAAATTGGGTTCATGGGTTTTTTTAATTGGAAAGACTACCAAGTGGTGAATACTATCTGCCGGGAAGAACCTGTATATATAATATTGTTTCAAAAACCCATGTCATTCCTGTGTTTACCATGAATAAAATTCAACATGTACATTATCTGTTTGTGTGGTATTTGTATATAGTGTGAAAATTATACACAAAATCACCTGTGAAAATGCAATGGAATTTTGCATGATTTTAGTTACTGCTTTTGATTTTTTCTATAGCCTTCACATTTTACACAATACAAATAAGTTTTTATTTACTTTATGTAAGCAATACAAAAATCTCTTCTTGTTGCAAAGTTTTTCAACAAATATACAGCATAAAATGTCAAAGTATTTTTTCTTGATGTCTTGACCTTTCCTATCCCCTTTCAGCTCTCGAACCCTAATAACCCAGTGTTTTCCCAGATGCAACTGATGTTGTTAGTGAGAACTGTCCAGACCTTTATTTTCCTCTAATTTTCTTGTATACTATGTATGGGAAGACTGCAGGTTACCTAGCTGTTATTGGATGTCTCAGAATAGAGAAACAAAATCTCCCCCACAGATTCCTTTCAGAAAGGGGTGTGATGTCCTTCTGGCCAATAAATATAAGTCATTATGTTAGGGTTGGGAGAAACTTCTTAAAATGGGACACACTTAGTGGGCCTGCTCCCCTTTACACAAGTCTTTCCTTTTTCCTGCCTAGAGCTCTGTCAAGATGCTTGGGGCCTGAAGTGAAGGGTGGGGCGGCAGCAGCTTGTTTTGTAAACACAATGCCAAGGGCCACACTGAAAAAGCCCAAAAACAAACCAAAACAAAACAAAAAAACGTGTAAAAAGGTGGAGTCCTGCTGATATTATTCTGACTCTGAATACTTTATCTCTGCATTTCTTTCTATACAACAGAGTAGTAAGCTCTTATTTGCTTAAGCAGGTGCTACTTATGTTCCCTGTTTCAAGAAGTTGATCTGAGTTACTAGTTGATAGTATCTAAGTATATTAACTATAGTCATGTTTCTTATCTTACATGGTATCATAAAACAGTTACTAGGTTTCAAATTGCTTTTATATACTTATAACATTTTAAGGATATTTTCATTTTAATACATACAGATAGTCAGCTTTTGTGATTACTGTTTTGTATTAGTGAAATCATTAACTTGCTCATAGATGTTCGGGTGGCATCTAATATTTGGTTATTTATATCAATGGACAAATCTGTATGTGTGTACATGCATGCGTACTTATGAAGGCAGATGCATAGAAGTAGTTTCTAGGTTGAATTATATGTTTATCTTGAGTTTGGTAGCTATTGTAGAGAATCTTGGCTAGCTTTTTGTCCCACCAGATTGAATGTCTTTCCCTCTGCCTTGGATATTATCACAGACATGTATGTTTTCCAATGTTATGGAAGAGTATGAAAGAAATGCCTTTGTTTTTGCTTGCATTATCTTATTACTGAGTTTTTAAATGTTCATTTATCATCATGTGTATTTCTTATTAAGTACATTGCTACATTAACCATTTAAAAATACATCTATTAGGCCACCTTATCTTTGTTGTATTTAAGAAACTTTTTATGTAAGTAGGCTCTTGGTCTTTCTTTTGTGGCAATTATGTTTGCCTAATCCCTCTGTAAAGGAGAAAATCATTGCATCTTTAGTTGGAAATGCTAAAATTGTTTAGTAATTTATTGATACCACTGTGTTTTGCTTCTTGGATTTCACATATTCCTCTTTTCTATATATATATTCTCACCTTTCTACAGTCCATCCTAATTAATTATTTCAGAGATATTAATTCAGAAGGAGATAATCTTGTTGTATTCTTTATGTAAATGACTTTATTTTGTTTTTCCTTTTAAATTGTACTTTAATTAGGCCTGAGTCCTTACTTTTAAAATCATGGTTCCACAAGAACTTGCCTTATTTATTTATTTATTTATTTACTTATTTTTGAGATGGAGTCTTACTCTGTCACCCAGGCTGGAGTGCAGTGGCACGATCTCAGTTCACTGCAACCTCCACCTACTGAGTTCATGCCATTCTCTTGCCTCAGCCTCCCGAGTAGCTGGGACTATAAGCGTCCACCACCACACCTGGCTAACTTTTTATATTTTCAGCAGAGGCGGGGTATCACCACGTTAGCCAGGATGATCTCGATCTCCTGATCTTGTGATCTGCTGCCTCGGCCTCTCAGAGTGCTGGGATTACAGGCATGAGCCACTGTGCCTGGCCGCCTTATTTTAAGATTTAAAATGCTGGTTCTTATCCAGCAGCTACCTAATAAGATGTCTGACCCTTATTTCTATTTTTCCATCTCCTGGCATATGCTTTTAAATTCAGCCTGACCAACACTTAAGGAACATTTTCAATACAAAGGTTTAGGTTATCTAGTAAGTGCATTCTTCTATTGTGATTTTCTTGAAATTTTTATTTCCTACTAACTCCCTTGCTTTCTGAATGTTCTGTCTTCATAGCAGCCTGTTCTTATTTGAAAAGAAATGTCCCCTCAAACATTCTAAAGATGCCAGCTATTATTTTGCTTTTAATTATTGCCTACTTTCTTTTGCATATATCTACTCTTCTATATTCTCATTTTGATCCTTTCTTTCAAGAGATTTGTTTCCAACATATTTGTAGTTATGAATGATGAAGTCAATTAATTATCATGAGTAGTGGTGTTGATTTCTTCAGGAGTTCATCGAAGTGTTTCCAAAATAGACTGTTGCAAAAACAAGGTCAACAAGTGCCTTATAAAGAGAGCAGTGAGGAGTTGTATGTTTTGTGTTATACTGTTTAGATGTGAAGATAGCCACCAGTTTCTGTCCTTCCCTAGATTCTAAAGTGAGGATGGCTTGATTTGGCTCTTGGAAATTAGCATTAATCTCCTTCATAGAGCTTTCTTTTGTTTGTTTTTCTTTAGACCTATTATGAAATATGTAACTATCCAAGCTTCTCTCTCACTCATGCAAGTGATCACCTGGGAAGCAATATACACTTTCCACACAGGTCTCAGGATCAGTGCATCTGTGGGTGATTTCTTTTGCAGATAATGAGCTAGGGATTGGAGAAGCAGTGCTGCTTTTCTGAATACAGAACTGAAAGTGATTCATCTATTCCCAGGCCATCTTTTTCTATGTATGTGTTGATTTCACATGTTTAGTTTCTCTGGATATATTCTATCCTTCCCCAAAGTTTTTCAATATGTACTATATCAAGATCTGTAATTTCTCTCTGTTCTTTCTACAGGATCCCTTTTAATTTTCTGTCTTTTATAGCTCATCATAATATTTAGGAGAGTCTTTGGCACACCACTTGTTTCCCTAGACTGTTAATGATATTTACAAAACAAAAAACAAAAAAACACACATGTCTTCTACTGATAATCTTAAGACATTTGAGAAGAAGGAGTCATGAGTGGTGTATTAGTCTGTTTTCATGCTGCTGATAGACACACCCAAGATTGGGCAATTTACAAAAAAGAGATTTATAATGGACTTATAGTTCCACATGGTTGAGAAAGCCTCACAATCATGGTGGAAAGCAAGAATGAGTAAGTCACATCTTACATAGATGGTGGCAGGCAAAGAGAGAGAACTTGTGAAGTGGAACTTTTCTTTATAAAACCACTAGATCTCATGAGACTTATTCACTATCATGAGAACAGCATGGGAAAGACTTGTCCCTATGATTCAGTTACCTCCCATGGGGTCCCTCCCACAGCACGTGGGAATTCAAGATGAGATTTGGATGGGGACACAGTCAAACCATATCATTCCACCTCTGGCCACTCCCAAATCTCATGTCCTCACATTTCAAAACCAATCATGCCTTCCCAACAGTCCCCCAAAGTCTTAACTCATTTCAGCATTAACTCAAAAGTTCACAGTCCAATGTCTCATCTGAGACAAGGCAAATCCCTTCTGCCTATGAACCTGAAAATCAAAAGCAAGTTAGTTACTTCCTAGATACAGTGGGGTTATAGGCATTGGGTAAATACAGCCAATCCAAATGGGTGAAATTGGCCAAAACAAAGGTGCCACCAGCCCCATGCAGCTCCAAAATCCAGTGCGGCAGTCAAATCTTAAAGTTCCAAAATGATCTCCTTTGACTCCATGTCTCATATCTGGGTCATGCTGATGCAAGAGGTGGGTTCCCATGGTCTTGTGCAGCTCTGCCCCTGTGGCTTTTCAGGGCACAGCCTCCCTCCTGGCTGCCTTGATGAGCTGGTATTGAGTATCTGCTGCTTTTCCAGGCACATGGCACAAGCTGTCAGTGGATCTACCATTCTGGGGTCTGGAGGACGGTGGCCTCTTCTCATAGCTCCAGTAGGCAGTGTCCCAGGAGGGACTCTGTGTGAGGGCTCCAACCCCACATTTCTGTTCTGCACTGCCCTAGCAGAGGTTCTCCATGAGGACCCCACCGCTGCAGCAAACTTCTGCCTAGACATCCAGGTATTTCCATACATCTTCTGAAATCTAGGTGAAGGTTCCCAAACCTCAATTCTTGATCTCTGTGCACCCACAGACTCAACACCACATGGAAGCTGCCAAAGCTTGGGATTGGCACTATCGGAAGCCACAGCCTGAACTATGCCTTTTATCTTTTTAGTCATGGCTGGAGTGGCTGAGATGCAGGGCACCAAGTCCCTAGGCTGCACTCAGCAAGGGGGCCCTGGGTCTGGTGCACAAAACCATTTCATTTTCTCCTAGGCCTCCAGGTCTGTGATGGGAGAGGCCTCTGACATACCCAGGAGACATTTTCCCCATTGTCTTGGGTGTTAACGTTCAGCTCCTCATTACTTATGCAAATTTCTGCAACTACCTCGAATTTCTCCTCAAAAAAGTGGCATTTTCTTTTCTATCACATTGACAGGCTGCAAATTTCTGAACTTTTATGCTCTGCTTCCTTTATAAAATGGAATGCCTTTAACAGCACCCAAGTCATATCTTGAACACTTTGCTGCTGAAAAATTTCTTCCTCCAGATACCCTAAATCATCTCTCTCAAGTTCAAAGTTCCACACATCTCTAGGGCAGGAGCAAAATGCCACCAATCTCTTTGCTAAAACCTAACAAGGATCACCTTTGCTCCAGTTCCCAACAAGTTCCTCATCTCCATTTGAGTCCACTTCAGCCTGGACTTCATTGTTCATATTATCATCAGCATTTTTTTCAAAGCCGTTTAACAAGTCTCTAGGAAATTCCAAACTTTCCTACATTGTCCTGTCTTCTTCTGAGCCCTCCAAACTGTTTCAACCTCAGCCTGTTACCTAGTTCCAAAGTTTCTTCCACATTTTCAGGTATCTTTCCAGCAGCGCCCCACTCTGCTGGTACCAATCTACTGTTTTAGTCTATTTTCATACTACTGATAAAGACATACCTAAGACCGGGCAATTTACAAAAGGAAGAGGCTTATAATGGACTTACAGTTCTACATGACTGGGGAAGTCTCACAATCATGGTGGAAGACAAGCAGGAGTAAGCCTCATGTTACATGAATGGTGGCAGGCAAATAGAGAGAACTTGTGCAGGGGAACCCCTCTTTATACAACCACCAGATCTCATGAGACTTATTTACTATCTTCAGAACAGCATGGGAAAGACTTGCCCCCCTGATTCAGTTACCTCCCACAGGGTCCCTTCCATAACACATGAGAATTCAAGATGAGATTTCGGTGGGGGGGCACAGCCAAACCATATCAGGTGGAGTGGGAGTAGATGTTCTTCACCTTTCATAATTTTACCCAAGTCATTTTCAAGTTGTACTTATTTATTCTCAGAAAAAAATGGCATATGGCTGTTTTTTATGTGCCTGTAAACAATAAGATTAAAGTATTGACTCTACCTGAGTATGGGAAAAAGCTGAGGAAGATATTATAATCTTTGAGTTTGTATTTTTTCATGTTTTCAGTATAAGCATATATTGGTTTTATAATACAATAATAATTAAAATAAGTTCTATAGAACTGCATTAAACTGTAGTATGACAAGTTTAATCTTTGTGAAATGTAAATGACAAACTATTATATAACTATTTTATGTGCCAGGTACTCCTCTAAGTAAGTACTTTATGTATACTAAGTTACTCAATCCTCACAGAAACTCTTGGACATGGATACTATTATGGCTCCCTTTTTATAGAATTGGGAACTGAGGCACAGATAGGTTAAAGAACTTTGCCCAAGGGTACATGGCCAACATGAGCAGGAAGTGGATTTCAAATCAAGTAGTTTTGCTCAATTCACTAATGAAATGTGTGTGTTTTGCCCAGACTGGGGATAAGGGAAGAGACAGTAAGAAAAGGTTCAGGAGACAAAGAATAATTAAATGTAGTCTAAGGATTGCTACTTTATTTTAATGCACCAGAATCTGAATAAAAATTAGAAGTAGTTTTTCCCCTGGATTGCAAGACACTGTATGTGACATATATTCATGTTGTAACACTGCCAGAAATTTAAAACCAATAATTTTAATGAGATTCTTCTGAAAACATTAATAGAAGATTTCTTTGTATGGTGGGTTTAATGGAATATGGCAAAAACCACTGGACACTAAGACATCTCATGGTTACTAACTTTTATTGTTAAATAATAATTTCTTTAAATTTTCTTTCCATCTTCAAATGTTCTAGATAAATTTTCAAAAATGTATATACATGAGAGAAGAACCGTTTTAATGAACATTTTAATGACATATTCAAGCTGACTTCTAACTAAAAACTCATGGCTGAGAAACTGTGACACCAAATAAACAACAGAGGAAAAGACGGAAATGCCAACATTAGTAAAGAAGACGAGAGGAGACATCAAATTTATTCACTATCTTCTCAGTGAAGCTGGCCTGGAGACATATCATTATACACAAGACTTGAAATAATCACTCAATTTTACAATCCATACATTAAAGAAACTTGAGTTAAATAAGGGAAATATATTGAGATTATAGCTCAGAGTGGTAGAATCTTTTCAGAATTCTTAAAAATTATTTAATAGAAAACTTCTCATCTGACAGATAGACTTAGTAGCATGGGACTTGGAGAGGGGCAGGTAGGTAACTTAAGTGACCCCAAGTGTAGATATTGTCCTATGGAACATCATAGTACATGCAGAACACTATGGTATCTACAAGTTACCAAACTCATTAATAAATACTTCTTTGTTTAAAGTGGTTCCTATGGCCTTTGGTTGATTCAATCAAAAACGTGTTTTGTTATTTTGAATCCTGACATTGAGAAAGCTACTTAATTTCTCTAAACAAAGTTTTCTCATTCATAAAATATAAAAATTTTAATGATATGTACTCCTAAGATTGTTGTAAGTATGAGGTAACTTAATATTTGCTATGGGCTTAGAAAAATGCTGGCACACTGTTATTGCTGCATGTGTTTGAACAATACTCACAGGAACACATTCATTTTCTGGCATCCTATTGACTTCACCATTGTCTTAATAATTTGCCTTCTCATTCCATTTTGCTTTAATAAATGAGAATCTCTCTCTTTTTTTGTCAAATTGCTGAGTTAATTTTCAAGTTTCTTGAGCATACCAAGAATCTAAATTCTTGCATGTTGTTGACCTTCATTATAGGATATTAATATTGAGATTTCCGTTGTGTAAATGGCTTGGTGTATATTGTGAGTAAACTAAAATAGGTGTTTGAGAAAAACAAATTTAAAGTTATCACAAGTTATCAAAATGATCTCTTAAAATCTCCATGGGATTATTACAATAAATTTAAAACAAATCATTCCATGACTGGGTGTGGTGACTCACACCTGTAATCCCAGCACTTTGGGAGGCCAATGTGGACGGATCACTTAAGTCCAGGAGTTCGAGAGCAGCCTGGGCAACATGGTAAGACCCCATGTCCACAAAAAGAAAAGAAGAAAAAAAAAAATCAGCTGGGCATGGTGACATGCACCTTTAGTCTCAGCTACTTGGGAGGCTGAGGTGGGAGGATCACTTGAGCCCGGGAGGTGGAGGCTGCAATGAGCCATAATCACACCGCTGCTCTCCAGGGTGACAGAGTGAGATCCTGTCAAAAAAAAAAAAAAAAAAAAAATTCAATAACATGCATAATAATACCTAAATCATTTATAAATGGATATGCTGTTATGTATTTTCATCATTATAAAAATAGCACAATTCTATTATGTAGATTTTTAGAAATAAAGAGAAGCATAGAAAACATAAGTTCCCCTCACCTACAAACATTGTTAAATTTTGATTAAACCTTACTAATGGTTTTTAATTAATCTTATTTTTTAACAAAATTAGAAATACATTGAGTTCATTGTCTTATAATCGGATTTGTTCATTTTACACTATAATACCTGTTTTGTTTTTAAACTCTTCTGATTGTAAGGTTGATATATATATATGTTGAAAAGGTTAAAAAAATGCAGCAATATAAATGAAGAAATATATTTAATCCTTTCCTCAGGGAGCATTTTTATTTTAGCTTTCTGTAAATTTCTATGAAATATTTCCTTTACATATACAACTATATAGATGATATAATATAATTATACATACTGTTAGTGTGGTGTTTTTACTTTGTAATATATCTTGGCTATCTTTCCCAATCAGTACATTGAGGTCTGTTTCATTTCTTTTAAAAGCTGCATTTTAATATAGGAATATACCACACTCATTAAGTTACTACTTTACTGCTGGACATTTGGGCTGTTTCCAGGGTTTTTTTTTTTTTTTTCACTTTTATTGCATTTGTTTTATGCTGAATGTATTCCCGTGCCATAAGTTTTTGTTCCTTCATTTTCTTCCAAGATATCTTTTTCTTCTGTGCAACTTTCTCTTCTGGTTTAGGAACAATTTGTTTCTTTTCGGTAAGGATCATCTCAATGCGACAAGGAGGGCTTCTTTACATATGAGTTAATCTGACCATCAGCTCTGTAAGTCCAAAGGCATATCTCGGGTGCTTCGTTCACTTGAATATGCTTGATGACCAGATGATCTGCATGTAAACCCTTAAGTTCAGCATAACTCTGCATATTTAAGCATGTGCAGCAAAAATTCAAGCCACCGTTCCTGTATCCAGCTCCACTGTTTGGCCTGGGCACATTTATCAACTCCACCATTGCCATGTTGGACTGCTACACGCTGTTTCTGAAAAGTGACATCTTTCAGGTCACATAGTGGCTTTTCATATATGCATATCCTTGATGGCCTGGGCAGTTTCACGAGTGTTCTTAAATGAACACGATTTGAATGTCTTGATTTGCATGACTTTGTGGGGTTTTCTATGTCAAGTGAATAGTGAATCATTTTCAAAGATCACCTCAGGCTACTTAGAGGAAGAGGTAGAGCAGTGGCTCCCCAGTTTCTGATATTACTGACAATGTCCTAGTAAATCCGCTTATGTTCTTATTTTATGCATTGGTAACAGAATTTCTGTAGAATAAATTCCCAGAAAGAGAATTCCTGAGTCAAGTGACAGGCATATTTATAATTGCATTTAGCTTTGATAAATTTCCCTATAATGTGGTTGTAGCACTGTATATATCCTCAGAGTAGGAGAGAAACCGTTCTCTACACATTGTATACTTTTAATGTTTTGCCTAAAAAACACAAATAAATAATTTTCTCAATACTACAAACTGTCATTGTATTTTAGACTGTTGGATATTTGAGAATTTTTCAAAAGTGTCCAATATTTTTGTTATTTTAGTGAGAGGTTGTGGCTTGAACACTATTGGGGATTTGGTTGGAGTTCTTCAACATGTCAATGTGCTTACATGGCATATATGTATGTACAGAGAGAGACAAAGAGAGAAATGAAATACGCCAACATAAGCAAGGCATACTTCCTGACTCAAGCTTACAGAGGCTAGAAACAAAATAAATTTCTAGAAACTAAAGATATTGTATTATGTCAGTTTACTGGAGTAAAGAAAGGCTCATAAAGAGGGAAAGCTTTTTGAATATTCCCATGAAATAAATTGAATTACAATTACAACATAGCCATTGAAAATTAAAAGTTTTATTTAAAAACTATTAGTTTAATATCCAGTTATTAAACTGTCAATTAATTAAAATAATTAAACTCTGAGTTCGTGTGTAAACCTATTATGTACATTCCCCCAACATTTCATTGATTGTGATCAGCTGATCTCCTTTGGTTGCTGCTTTGAAGGAGTTCTTGAGGACTCAATGAGTGAGACTACAGATGCATTAGCAGCCCTGAATAAGTGAGGAGAGGGCCTGGGAGAAGTTCTGTCATTCATGATGAGCCTGCTATCTTGGGGAAATGTGAATAAGCATTGAGATACTACAAAACTGGATCTGAGTCTTTTTTTCTTTTTTCTTTCTTTCTTTTTTTTTTTTTGACAGAGTATCTCTCTTTGTCTCCAGACTGGTGTATGGTGGTGGCACCATCTCAGCTCACCACAAGCTCCACCTCCCAGGTTCAAAAGATTCTCCTGCCTCAGCCTCCTGAATAGCTGGGACTACAGGCACGCACCACAACGCCCAGCTAATTTTTTGTATTTTCAGTAGAGATGGGTTTCACCATGTTGACCAGGATGGTCTTGATCTCCTGACCTTGTGATCCACCCGCCTTGGCCTCCCAAAGTGCAGGGATTACAGGCATGAGCCACTGCGCCTGGCCCCTGAGTCCTTCTTTGAAACAATCTTGGGTTTTAAAATCATGTCATCCCAAATATCAGATTAATTGTTAATAAAATTACTACTGTGAATGACAGGTTGTCTTTGGCTGACTCTGAATTGGGATTCTACACTGTTTTAATGATCTCTTATTTCTGCTACCTTCCATGCTCTCCCTCCCAAGGTCAGAATAGAACTCTGAAAATTACATTGTTTACTTTCACTTCACATTCCTCTTATTTTTTATAGTTTCTAATAAATAGTACTTTTTGTTAGTATCCACCTCTATTTCTCTTTGAGGGTTTGTCACTGCCTGCTTCCAGTACCCTTGCCACAGTAACTTCGAGGTCATGCTCTCCCTCCCACTTTAGAAACTGAAAGGGGAAATCTTCTTGCTGTCCCCTCTTGGTAGCCAGGGCACTAAACCCTGTTCTAGGATCAGCTGAATGACCCTAACTGGGTCTTGTATCTCAAGGTACTCAACAGAAAACGAGTTTAATAATTAATGGAAGGCTCTGCTCTGATCTATCCATTCCAGTGGACTGTTGATAGCTGAGCCTCATACTTCACAGCCTTCAGAGGTATGTTTTTCCTAACCATTGTCCGCTACTGTTTCCTACAACCTTGAAAACCCCAAATATCCTTCAAATAAATATATTTACTGTATATTTCTTACCATTCAAGGATTCCTAGGCATCATATCTAGCCTTGTCACTGAGTCATTATTTCTTAAGAAGTTTATTCTTGTTAACACAGGAGTAATTATTAAAAATAAGAAAGGCTTCTATTGAAAAAGAGTGAAAATGAAGGGTGAAAAATGCTGGGAAATGAAATCCTATGTTGCAAGACTACATCATTGTCAGCTTTTGCTAATTGGATGAAAGTGCATATAATTAAAAATAATTTATGGAAATCCACTTATTTAAGTGATTAATATATGAGGGACAACATTCATGACGTCCTACTTGTAAAAGACCCTGTACTTGCACCAGTGTGCCAGGTACTACAATGCTCTCTAACCATACTGCCTGATGTATTCATTTCAACAAATTATGACTTTTAGTATAACCACCCCTTTCTCTTTTTCTCTCAGTATAGATGTTGTACATTAATATTAGACTACTCTTAGAGTGAAAAATACAGCTAGCCTGCCTTTATTTTTTCTTTCGTTCCCATCTTTTGGAGATGGGAGGAGATATAGAAATGAAAATCAGTGAGGATGAAGCTTAGCCAATAAATATTTTCTGTGCTGCTTTGTCTTATTCTTCTGTATGAAAATGTTTGGGATTGTGGAATCAAAGGAGTGCTGTGATTCTAAGGGTGTGGGTTTCAGGGGACCAGGAGGAACTGTCCAGAGTTGCCTGCATGAAGGAGAGTAGTGTTTACTGCAGGCTCTGGCTCAGAGAAGAAACTCAATAAATATGAGTAGAAGAAAGGAGAGAGAAAGACAGAATAAAGGATAGGAGAAGGCAGGGAGGAATAAACAATGCATGTAAGGTGGATTTTTGAATAACACAAAGTGAATGAATTTGTTCTTTATTCTTTGATGAATTATAAAGTTTGCATAGATTCTAGCAAAAAAAATGCTACTAAAGAAGGTGAGACAGAGTTTAAATGGTTATGTATGAAATAATTTCTCAATGCAAAGCACTATATAAATAAAGATATTCTTACATATCAAGTTATTATAAACCCAACAAAGCCCTCTGCAAGATCTATAGGTCTGATATTCAAATCTAATATTGTCACTATTTCACTATTCAGTTTCATGGTCCTTCACCTGTTCAACTGGCAAAACAGGAATACAATTTCACTGTAGTATCATAAGGAATGATGTAGTATACACAGCCTTAAGGCTTAAGGTTGTTATAAAGTTACTCTGTCAAATTGATATCATTTGAAAGACCAAACAAGAACTTCTTGGGCAGCCAGGAAAGTCAGTTAATTCTTTTACAGTTGCTTTTTCACATCTACTTGTTCTTGTTTCCCTCTTTCTTTCCCTCTTTCCTTCCTTCTTTCCCTCCCTCCCTCCCTCCCTCTCTCCCTCCTCTTTGTTTTTGGAAACTGGACTTTATAGAGGTCTTTAAAAACTGGGCCATAATAGAAATCACTTACCAATGATGACCTCATACACACCTCGCCATAGAATACCAAGAATTACAAGTATAATTACTTGTGGAAGGCCATGGGTGTGCAGTATGAACTTCAGAAACATAAGAAGAATCAGGTCATAAATCAACTTGAGTGAGATAAGAAATCTGAGAAGAGATCCAGGAGAACAATTTTTCCTCTCTCTTCATGCATCTAACAAATACTTCTTGAGCTACTATATTGTGCCAAGAAAATGAGCTAGACTGTGCAGACCTGTAAACCTCATGAGGCAATTATGCCAAATAATCTGTAGTGGATCTTTTAATCCCAGCATTTCCTAATGTGTAATTTCTAATTTGTAATCAACTTCCCATTGGAACTTGAATTTTTAAATAAACTTCACTAGACCTCAATGACTTCTATAATAAAATAGAAACAATAAACCTAAATTTCGTAGAGGCCATAGTTTGGACCACATAAATGCTCCCAATAAACACAGCACTGCATGGAGTCACTATGTTACTGAGGACAAGGTTATAACAGTGTACTGGTCCTGACATCTAATTCCTCCTTTCCTTAGCCCTCATTAGTCCCAGTCAACCCATCGTCTTTTCCAAACTGTAGCGTGCAGGGTAATAGTGCAATAGCACCATAAGAAATTAGTTTTCATTTCTACAATGAGCCAACTTTTCCATTTGACTTGGGTTAAATAGAGCAAGATAAAGCAGTTGTTAAAACAAGAGGCCTATGTAAGAGTTCATTATGAAGATCACACTCACAAAATAAATATGCCATATTTTCTGAATAATACATATATATATATATATATAATATGTTAATGTTTTATAACTTACTCTTATCAGGAGATAAATCTTATTGAGGCACAAAAAAGTTATTGTATTTATTAAAATGGGTGAATCAATTTAAGCTTTCTTATGGTTTGTCAAATTTGTAAAATATTATATTTCTCTTCAGATAGAGTTACATACTGTGTAGCTCAAAGATAATCCCTATGGTCCTGGCATATGTTACTTAATTGTCTCAGAAGGAAATGCCATAAATAGCATGCTGTCATCCCCCACAGGCATGGGCTTATCTGTCACAGTGGGGGCTCCAGACAGGGTGAGGTGCTCTAAGACATTTCTTAGTCTATGTAAATCACAGCCATTACTTCTTACCACTTCCCAATTGGTCCATTATGTATAAACATGTGTTAATAAAAATTTGCCTCTCTGCCTCTAAGGTACACACCCATAAAGCTATGTGAGTATGATAAAGTATAAATGGCATGCATTATTATCTGATTTAACCTACCTCATAAATTATGATCCAAAGTGCTTCCATAGAAACAAAACTCCAGAAAAACCTGTAAAGACAAATGCTGGAAAAGAAAGACAGAATAGAAAACAATATTTTTTTTTCACATTTACAACTTTAGTGAAAAAAAAAAATTCGGATTTGTCTTATCAGAAGAAAGAACCTAAAAAGTATATTACATTTTATAAATGCTTTGTGTAATCATTTGACTCTTAATTGTCATAGATAGTGGGGCCATGAAAAATAAAATCCCCTACTGTTAGTGATAAATATGCAAGATGTAATCAACAAAATTCTATCTATAAATGCATAGGTTCTAGAAATTTTCAAGAAAAATGGGGCATACAGACTTTGACTGCGGGATGTCAGATCAAATAGTATAAGGAACAGTTTGTTCTAAGACTGTTGAAGTTTATGAGAGAAATATGATAAACATATTGTAGTGAAAGATGTAATGGGTTTCAAATCATAAGGTCTGTCTTAATTAGGTATGTATGATTTTGGACTCATTATGTAACTCTTCTGAATATCTGTTACCTCAGAAAAATATAGAAACTTTTGGTGACACCAGTCAAACTCTCAGAGTTGCTCTGAGAAACAAATGAGATTAGTAAGTGTTGAAAAACAGTTTACAAATGTGTAAGTGTTTTCACAGGAATTATTATTATGTGTTTTAATGGCAATTTCTATTTTTAAAAAGATTGAAAGATATTTAAGACTAATGATTATAAATTTATGGTTATAGTTCTTGGAATTGCAATAAATTAAAAATGTTCTTTTAAAGGTAAATATACTAGTGTTTCTTAAATTATTGAACAGACTAGTATAAGAGAATGGTAAAATATATGTGAACTGAATCAAAATTGGAATGGTAGTAATTCAGTGCTTATCAAACACAAGACATTGCACTAGGAATTGTATCTGCCCTCAATAAGCCTTTTATTCACTTACTTATTCATTCATTCTTTAACAGGTTTGTTGAAGTATAGCAGATATACAAAAAACTGCTTATGTTAATGTGTTAAACTTGATGAGTTCAGACACATGCACCCGGGGTGCCATCACCACAATCAAGATAATAGACATATCCAACACCTCTTAAAATTTTCTTGTATAGTTTTGTTTTCTTTTTTCTTTGTTCATTGTGTTAAGAACATTTAACATCAGATCTACCCTCTTAAGAAAGTGCACAATACCCTATTGTTAACTATAGGCACGATGCTGTACTGAACTCTAGAATTTTTTCATCCAGCATAACTGAAACTTTATACCCACTGAAGAAAAACTCTCCATTTCCCCCACCCCCTAACTGCTAACAACCACTCCAATACTCTCTGCTTCTATAAGTTTGACTATTTTAGATACCTCATGTAAGTGAAATTATAAAATATGGTCCTTCTATGACTGGCTTATGTAATTTATCATAATATCCCCCAGGTCCCTCTTTGTTGCCACAAATGGCAGAATTGTTTTTAAGGCTGAAAAATATTCCATTTATATGAGTACCACATTTTATTTACCCATTCATCAGTCCTTGGCCACTTGGGTTGTTTTCCTACCTTGGCTATTGTGAGTAATGTTGCGATGAATATGGGCATACAGGTATCTCTTGGAAATCCTGATTCCAATTCTTACATATGATTTAGAATAAGAGCTAAAACTATAGACTCCAAAGAAACACTAGTATTATTTTTTTCATACCTCTTTTGATATAGGCTTTAAAGATCTAGAATTTCTTAGCCCACTGACAACTTTCATTTACTTTAAAGTAGGGTGGGTTCCAGCCATATGAATAGAACTGTCAATTCATAGATTCAAGAAAAACCAAAGGTTAATACTAATGGCAAAACAAGACACACCCCAACATGTTATCAGCAGAATTGACCGGTACTTAATAGATAAGGTTTTATCACCATCCAAAATGTGTTAAATTGATTTTTGACCGTGATGGAATGGTGAAATTCTATTTTAGTTTGACAGACATGAATTAAATGTGTTATTAATACTGTCTAATACTTTTGTGAGTTCACATCATCCTGTCCACTTGTACATGATTTATAGGCATCAGTTCCTAAAAGATATGATACAGGAAATCTAGTAAAACACAAATGTATGAAATAATTATTGTAGTATCTCCAGAATAACTTTGAAACTTTAAAATCATAATTAAATTGAGATTATATTTATTATTAAACTAAATAGAGGCAATCCTAACTGGTCTATATCCTAACCAATGGGTCTTTTTTATCAGCAAATTTATAAACTACTATTTACTAGCTGTGGGTATAATGAATAATTAAGGCAAGTAAAGGGATAATAATGACGAGTTACGAATTCACCCAAAAAACCTGACATTTTACTGCTTTTCCCACAATACATCATCATTCCATGTAGATTTAATACACTACACAGATAACATATTACATTTTAATGAGACTATTTTGAAACCTCGCTCAAATTTGCATTTATTAAACCTTTACCTTACTTCTAACTAACTTGATTCAGAGGTAGGTCCAAAGGGGTATATGCACCATCATTTGATGAAACTAATGAATGCACAATAAAGATGTCATTATACTATCTATTCACTTTTAACTCTTATATCTGAGCAACTACCTTGAAAATACAGTGTTACAGTATTACACATTTTACCAGGTAATCTATACATTGTATGAAATAAGGATTTTTATGTGAGGATGTTGAACATTCTTTCTCCCTACCTTCTCTCCCTTTTCCCTTCCTTCCTTTCTTCTTGGGTTTTTCTCTCCTCCCTCCCTCGCCCTTCTCCTTCCTTCTTTTCTTACCTCCTTTATTCATTTATATTCATTTAAAACCCATTTATTCATACAAATGACTCCTGTAAAACAGGCCTTAGATGCTGGGGACATAAAAATTAATAAAATAGTCTGCATTTAAAGAACTTTCATATGACACAAACATAGACTTTCATACTTCTTTGTAACGGATTAGTTGGTTGAAATTTGCATGCCTTGCCAGAAGGAGACATATGATATCATTCCACAGTAGACTATAATAATAGACTAAAGTTAATAAGCATATGATAATAGAGCAAAAAATAGAAGAAGATTGTACCACAATAATAGAAACAGTGCAGGTCATAATCACCATTGTAAAGTCTTAGGGTAGCATACTCTATATGTGTGGTGTGTGTGTGTGTATGTGTGTGTGTATACATATATTTGCATATATGCTATTATATGTTATATATATGCTATTGAGAATATATACATAGAAGAGTTAAAAGTAAAATTACTTAAATTCCACAATACAAATATGGGTCCCCCCAAAACCTTGATATGGTCATATTAATATCAGTTAAAATAGACTTTAAGAAAAAAGCATTATGATGGACAGAGAGGCTCACTATATAATTATTAAAGATATTCACAGAGTAAACAAATGAATTTAAACTTCAATATTATCTTCAGAAAGTCAAAATATGAATTAATTGATTTAACTACAAGAAGAAATGGTGAAAATTTCATAGTTTGAAGTTACAGGAGATCTCTTTCAATCATTGATAGGTTAGGCAGAAAAAGATAAATAGAGCCATAGAATAATATTTGAATAATATATTTAATGACCTAGAGTGGATTAACATAAACACAACCGTAAACATATGTACATGAGTATACATATTATAAATGCATAAGTAATGTATTTAATCTAGTTCATTAAGTGTATTCAATTATATTTCATGATGAAACATTAAGATATGTCTATCGTCTATCTGTACCTTCTTATCAATCCATCTATATTAGTAGTGAACAATTGGAAAGTAAAGCAGAAAAATACCATTGTTGTGTGCAACAGTTAGAGATCATACATTCTTTTCAAGTATGTTCAGAATAATTATAAAGAATAGCCATTTATCCATCCTCAACAATGAAAAAAACCCACACAAAACTAGAGCACTCAAAAATACAAAGTTTAAAATATCCATATGTTTGGAAATGTAAACAAATCCTTCTAAATATCTTATGAAACAAAATAAGATGGTCAAAAAAGAAATAAAAACTATGTAGCTACAAATATATGAGATCAGTGAACAAAAATCAACTGCTTTTGTACATACTAATCATGAAAAATTGGAAAATGAAATAGAAAATTACATCATTTTCAATATCATCACAGCAAGACATACTTAGGTATACACTTAACAAAAATGCTTAGTGATAAATTATTATGATATTGCTATATGTTATAACTTGGAGGATTTAGCAAAAGGGATATTAAATGGAAATTTATAGCATTAAATATGGATTTGAAGATAAGTAAACCTGAAAAGTAAGTGTGCTAACATAATGCAAGAGAAATGAGGAAACTAGAAACACAGCAAAATAAACTTAAATTAAGGACAAGTAAAACAAAGTAAAGATAACATTTGAAAACTTAAAAAGAAAACAAAAACGCATAGAAAATAAAAAAAAAAGCTTAGGTTTGTGCTCTGAAGAGTCTAGTAAAATAGGCAAACACTACAAAATTAGTGAATAAAACCGAGAAGGAAGAAATAAACAATTGTAGGATCACAAAATGGGAACCTACATTGTATAATGCAGTGAAATGTAGTATTAGTAAATGTATTCCAGTTAATCTGAACACTTAGATAAAATGAGCAAATAAGTAGAAAACTAAAAATTACCGAAACCAAATTAAAAAAACAAACAAAAAAAGCCCACCTCAATGTTTTTACAACTAGTTAAGAAATAGGAGAAGTAATTGAAAAGACCTTGTTGGAAAAACCCAGGTCTAGATGGTTTTACAGGCAAATTCCACACAATTTCAACAAACAGATAATTCCCATTATATGCAATAAACAAGACAGAATACTTCACAATCATTTCTATTAAGCCAATATAATCTTTCTTCTGAATCCAGACAATGCTAGCATGAGAAAACCAATTTACAGGCCAATCTTGCTGTGAATATAGATCAAAAGTCTTTATACTCACAAGCCAAATCCTACAGTGCATAAAAATGATTATCCAACATGAGCAAGTTGAATTTATTCCAGGATTTAAAGGTTGGATTAACATTAGAAAATACATAATGTTAATTTACCTAATAAAAAGATTAAAGGAGGAGAACTGTATGATAATCACCACATGATAAATCCAAAAGAAGCAGAAAAATGTATTTGATAATATTCAACACCTATTTATCATCAGTCTTCTAGCAAAGTAACCTATTGAGGTATCTACCAAAAGACTCTCAGTAAACAGTACTCTAAATCAAAAATATTCAAAGCATTGTCTTTAAAATAAAAAATAAACTTACCCATTATCACTACTTTTTTCAATTGTATACTAAATGCCCTAGCCAACACAGGAAAAAGAAAATAAAGAAAAGCATAAATAAGTACAGGCAAATTATTAAGAGAAACCCCCCCCCAAACAGATGCTATGATTGTTTATATACACAAATCAAGTGAATTTACAGTGAAATTATTAGTAGTAATATATTCTAGATAGTTTAAGATAAACATACAAAAATCTATGATGCTTTTATTCAACAGCAATAAACAAAAAAATATAATTAAAAGAAGAGTACAATTTGAAATAGTAACAAAAACCAATGCATTTCTAGGAATAAATCTAATGAAAGATACACTAAAACTTGTATGAAGAATTTTATAAAATATGTTGCCAAGGACTGAAAAAGCCAAGTACATAGAAAGACATATCAAGGTAATGGAATGGAATATCTCAATATGATAAAAATTTCAACTTTCACCATGCTGATATATATTCACTTATAAATTGAAAACTAATTACAGATGAGTTAAAGATATATTTTAAAATGTAAGTAGAAAGTGTAGATGAATTTTTCTATTATTTCAGGCTATAAAATAACTTTTTAAACACCACACCTAAATATACAATAAGCATAAAAAGAAATATTGACAAATTTGAAACCTTTAAATTTAAGAACTTCTGTTCAATTGAAGTCAGGAATAAAGTGAAAGCACAAGCAATAAAGGGGTAATCATATTTATAACACATATAACTGAAAATAATTAATATGAAAATATAAAAAGAATGGCAAATATGAACAAGAGAAACAACAAATTTTAAACCTGATAAAAGATATGAACAGGTATTTCTCAGAGGAGGAAACACAAATGGCCAATAAACGTAGGAAAATGTACCACATTTCAGTAGCATTCAGGCAATTGCCAATTTTAACTACTATAAGAGATGATTATAAATAAATTAGATTAGAAAACTATGAAATCTAACAATATCAAAGGTGACTTAGAAGATGTCTACAATATCTGCCATATAAATGATATGTATAAATAAATGTTTGCCTAACAAATACAATGCAAATTACAATCACACTGAGGAAAATTAACAATGCCAAATTAGATTTTTTTTTCCTATGGAAATGAGTAGTTGGGAGAATGATGTTAACACTGGCAAAAATAGGCAAGCCAGTGGTGAAGCCAAATTTGTAGATAATTGTCATGTTAGACATTTTAAGTTTGGGTTGATGTCATGACATATAAGAAAATACAAAGCAAAGGTCTTTGGAGACTCAGGTCTGACACTGATAGAGTGACCCATTTTAACGTCCTCAGTTTTTGTTTTAATTGAGTTGCCATAGGTCCCATTCCTCTGCAGGATAGTTGTAGTCACCCATGTCCTTTCTGGATAGCATTCTCTTTCACTTTCAAAAGTACCCCTTTTTGGATGAAAATTTACACTGTCACCCTATATATGTTAAGTCTCTTTCAATCTTATCATGCCACATTTTGAAAAATGTTCACGGATCTTGAGGATTGATACAGGGGATCCTCAAATTATTTGACAGAATACCTGAAATTGATCATGAAAAAAGTATAATGCCATACCATTTTGAAATGAAATGCTCCAGGTGTACTCAAAATCAGTACTCACCATGTTACTAGTTATTATCTGTGAGTCTTTTATCTCTTGGCTAATAATTTATAATCACTTTATAATTAGTTATTAACAAAGAGATGGTAGAAAGTTCTACCTTTTTTCCTCAAGGGCAAAGTCTTGATGGAGTTCTATTGCCAGAATAGATGAATATTTCAGAATCCCAAGAGCATGTGCTACACATTTCATTTGTAAGAAACATAGCTACAATATGCATTCCAACATGTCATGGAATTTTGCAAAAACCTCCACATCCATTAACTATAGATTATTGTGTTGTAACATGTGATCCCGCATTTGCTGGTGTATACTATAAAGACTTTTATATTAAGCGGTCCCATTGATTAACATGGACAGGAGGAGAAGGGAATATTCCGACTGGATAGATTTCATCTTTTGAAGTCATGTGTATTTGGTCCAATTTTCAATGTCAAATGTAGACTATAATTTATTCAGACTTGGCTTTTGTTCTTTCCCACTCCCAACCTTAAAAACTACAGAGTAATATTATTTATTAGCATTCATCAAAGAGTATTTTTGGCAGCATTGAATCACAAAGACTGATATTGGCGTATATAAAACAATACACGTGAAAGCCTGCAAAGAAAGGAAATTTGAAGAAAATGTTCGTTATTATAACTTAAGCTGTTTTTCCCTGGATCAAATAAAATTATAGAGGCGCCAAGCACAGTACTGTTGCTGAAGGCCATCATAAACCCTGGTGTTCATGAGGTTATATAGTCTTTTCACCATGAAAAAGAATTCCTTCTGTATTTAAATTGCCAAAGTACTGAGACAGCCTGGGAAAAAGAGAGGTTCTTCCTTTTTTTTTTTTTTTTTTTTTTCTTTAAAATAAGAGTACCTACAAAACAAGTCATTTAAAGGTAGATGAGGTAAGAATGTAACACCTCTGTGACCTTATTCTGAAACCATGTGTTTTTTTTCCTCCTAAAGTAAATAAGTATCACATGAGTGTAGTTGACTCTCTTGGTGTGTTTTAAAAACAGAGAGACATACCTGTTACATCAATTTATTTTTCAAGTATCTTTATAAAAGTTAATATGTAAATGGTATGGGATGATTAGATAAATTGGCAAGCATCATGTCACTCATCCATTGCTTATGATTCAAGATCACACATTTCTACCCTTTTATGTGAGAAAGAAAACTAATTTCAAAAATCACACAACTTACTAACTTCATTACATAGAGACCTTGTAAAAAATAAGAATCCAGGAAAACTGAAAATTTGAGTCACACCTGGATTGATTTCCCATATAGAACACCCGCATATTCAGAAATATCTAAATGCTTTACCAAACCTATCAGTCAAGGAGCCAGATATTTAACCAGTAAAGGGGTCTTTTTTCTCTTTTTAATTGTGAATTAGACTCCATATACATACCGTCATAACAAAATTAGTATGACAAATTAAATCAGCTGGTTGTTCCATCTCTGATAAATTTCTTGGGCTGTTATGCTACTGACACTTGCAAAATAGATTATAATTCTTTCTTCAACCTGCTATTAAATTGATGTGGTGTCCTTCCCAGTATCACATCAGAGGGCATAGGATGTCAGTTTGTTCCATTATCGCTGATGTTAAGTTTAATCTTTTTGTTTATACAGTCCATGAAATCTTCAATTATTTTCTCTTTGTGTGTTAATATGTACTTTCTGAGGTGATCATTGAATCTGAGTATATGGTTCTCAGATAGACTATCTGAGAATAGCAACCATAGACAATTTTTATTTGAAGGAATCATATCCATATTTGTGGTAAGGGAATTACTTTCCATTACTCTTTCAATTTTTCCTTCTACATTTATTAGCAGACAGTTTGTTAAGTAAAGTACCCCACCTGCTCCTGTTTTAATAATTTGTTTTTTAGAATACATAAGGACATATGGATCTCTTACTTAACCAATGTTTTATAATCCAATTCTGTCAATATTCATTTCATAGCAAATTGTTTATAATTTGAGCAATAAAAGAAGGTATCTTCTATCTCCTATGTCCTTTTAACATGGCCTAATAGGCTTTTGAGCACTCCTTTAGTCTCTTTTTTCTTTTTTTTTTTTTGAGACAGAGTTTCACTTTTGTTGCCCAGGTTGGAGTGCAATGGCACAATCTTGGCTCACTGCAACCTCCACCTCTGGGTTCAAGCAATTCTCCTGCCTCAGCCTCCTGAGTAGCTGGGATTGCATGCATGCACCACCACGCCCAGCTAATTTTGTATTTTTAGTAGAGATGGAGTTTCTCCATGTTGGTCATCCTGGTCTCGAACTCCCGACCTCAGGTGATCCACCCGGCCTCCCAAAATGCTGGGATTACAGGCTTGAGCCACTGTGCCCGGCCCACTCCTTTAGTTTCTAACATAAAAGACCTGACAACTAAGTTTCACAAAATGACCCTTGATTGAATCCTTGACTGAAGAACAAAGCAAAAGACAGCTACAAAAAGCATTATTGAGATAACTGGGAAAATTTAAATATTTACTGTATATTAGATACTAGATGTTAACTTTCCTTATTGTGAAAGTTTTACTGCATTCATACAGGATAATGCTATTGTCTTAGGAGTTACATACTTAAATATTGAGAGGTAAAATATCACCACACCTTTAATTAACTCTCATATGCATCAACATAATATTATAAAAAGTTAACAATTGGTAAACCTGAGTGTATTTTCTCGAGTTGGAAATATTTCAAAGTTAAAATTGGTGTAAAAAATATAAACATTAGGACATGATAGTACATACCTGTAATCCCGGCTACTTGAGACACTCAGTTGGAAGGATCACTTGAGCCCAGGAGTCAGCCTGGACAACATAGTCAGATCTTGCCTCATTAAAAAAAATTAAAAATAAATAAATAAATAAAAATTATACTTAGATAATGTTTAATGAGGATAATGCATATGTTTATCAGGCAAATGGAAAACTGTGGGTGAATTTTAAATTGCTTTCACTGCTGAGAACAAATAAAGACTTCAAGATAAAGGAAATCCAGTTGCTTACTATAATGACACAGATTCAACTCTAATACAGCTGAAATCACATGCTTTATTGTGCAATTTCAGACCAAGAAATAAGCTAATAATCAGATGAAAGAAAAAAACGTGTAAATAGGTTGAATTTTCAGGTAGCAAATCTGTGTATTAAAATTTACCTTTTTATTGTATATATATAAATACATAGCAATCCCTGCCATTGTATTACGTGTATATTTTCTTAACATATTAACTATATGTGCTAAATATAGTTCTAGTTTTTAAATGATCAGTATAAGATATGAAGAAGATACAAGTAGTTTACTTGAATATGTATATTATAAAAGAGGCTACGATATTTTATATAATATTATGTTTCTTTCTTATAACAACATTAGAAGTGAAGGGCATAACATTTCCTTTAATGCAGATTTTGGTTAACTGGATTACAGTCAATTAAGGTCTTAGTAATTTCACCCACATTCTGAAGGACTCCTATGAAGGAAAAAAATTTTTATGATAGTTTAGCAAAATATTAATACTTTATTCTTTGTGAAAAGAAAAAATGGAAACTGAATTGACTTTTTCTGAAGTCATTACTGAGTCTTCTGTCTGAAGCTTCTGCAAAGAAAATGTTAAATAAATTATATAGTCACAGGTAGAAATTTGGAAAATTTAGATAGAGAGCTACCCACACATACACACCCACACCCACACACACTTATTTAACCCTCAAGAAACCCTAATTATGATGGAGTGTTATTACTATTTAGCAAATGAAAAGATTTGAATATGAGAAGCAATTCAAATATGCTATTTTTAAAAGGTAAATTCATACAAATTTCAAGTCATATATGATGTCCTTTTAAAAAGACTTCTTAATTTGTCTGTAATAGAGGATATACTATTTATCCAGATGACTAACCTACCTTCATCTGGCTAAAGGTGAGTAGAATAACACATTCATTGAACAGGAAGAGCAAGTGCCATAAAATACATTAAATGGCTGAAAATACATGAAGTAGGAACACCGAATTTATGAGCACTCATTATTACAATATTCACCACTTTAAAAGTGACCCCAGAAAATTATTTCTGGAATTTTAAGTCTTCCATTTCAGAAGCATTCATTAAATTAAATTATTTAAATTAATTATTGTAAAGATTGACTTTTTTAATTACAAAGGTTTATAATTAAGGAGGTAAAGACAACAGGTTAGCAGTGCATATTGGATGTGCTGGAAATGAGAATGCATATGAAAATGAAAAAATCTGACTAAACTGTGCATGTCAATAAATGGCATATTATTAGCACTTTGAAAGCTTTCCTTTTCAAAATCCGACTAATTGTATTTAGACTTCTAAAGAAGGACACTTCCTCCTAGAATATTGCTGCTTTTTTTTTGTTTAGCTTTACTTTTCATTTCTTTTTTTGTTTCGCTGGATGATTCTTGTATAAAGGGTACATCAATGTTGTTAACCCATTTTTAATGTGTATTTGTTTAAGATTTCACAAAATATCTAAAGCCTTTACCTATGCATGTTTTAATAGGACCATCAGACATCATTTCCAAAATCTATGATCCAGTAAATAATGAGTGGCAGTAAAGATCAGGTACAAAGGAGTTAGTAATATAAATTCATGTTTTGACATAAAGTGCAAAACGGGTTACTCACTGAGTCATAAAAATGAATTGGACATTTAAGCATTTGATTTTTATGTTATCCCATTATACATTATAGGAGTGCACATATGGTCTGGAGGCATAAGTTATGCAGAGTGTTTGACTCTTATTATTACATATATAGAATATATATAATTATGTATTATATCATATATCTAATATATATTGGACTGATATTTGTGAAACTTTGCACATTATTAGTCAATAGTTAGAAATATGAGTTATATGAGTTTCCTAAAATTTGAAAATTATAATCCAAGAAAAACAATAATATAATAAAAACATGCATTGTAAACACACTAAGAACTATAACAATTTATTGATTTTTAAAATAGGAGGACCAAAATATTTATTTAATCCAAAGGAGAAATTGTATCTCTTCAAAATAAGTTCAATGAGATTAGGTAATTATTTAAATATTCCCTGGTAATAGGGATATAGATATAGATATTTTTCACAGTATCACTAGCATATATATGTTGTGGCATATATTTATTGTACACGTTATTATATATCTATATATACATAGATTAGATACAGTGATGTTTCTGGTAAATAATCGTTCATCTTAGAATGTGATAAAGTCAATAACATAAAACTTTAAATAATTTAAGTATTTTACAACAATTAATTAGCTAAAATGATAATATCATGAGCTAACATTATCACAAATAAACTAAAAGAAGTAACAATACATGTCAGATGAGTTAATGTATATCCAAAACTAAAGTCATAACTAAACAGAAGCTTCAAGGTCTAATAGAAGGTCCTGCTGCTCCTAGAGGTGAAAAGAAACTGAAACACTGCCAAGTATTCTTTGAGAAATATTTTCCTAATGTTCTTTGTCTCTTCTCTGAGTTCTTAGTTTCATGATTTCTAATTGTCAAAATGTCAGCGGGAAATGAAATATTGCTTCTTTTTTATTTTATTTATTTATTTATTTATTTATTTATTTATTTATTTATTTATTTATTTTTGAGACGGAGTCTCGCTCTGTCACCCAGGCTGGAGTGCAGTGGCCGGATCTCAGCTCACTGCAAGCTCCGCCTCCCAGGTTTAGGCCATTCTCCTGCCTCAGCCTCCCGAGTAGCTGGGGCTACAGGTGCCTGCCACCTCGCCCGGCTAGTTTTTTGTATTTTTTAGTAGAGACAGGGTTTCACCGTGTTAACCAGGATGGTCTCGATCTCCTGACCTCGTGATCCGCCCGTCTCGGCCTCCCAAAGTGCTGGGATTACAGGCTTGAGCCACCGCGCCCGGCCAATATTGCTTCTTTACTAGCATACTAACTCAGCTGTATACAATCCAGTTCTTAGGAATATATGTAAGGCATCATGGCAATGAATCAATATATATGCTTTTTGGGAAAAGAGGCTAAGAGATTAGGAACACTGATTGATAAAGCATGCATATTCCTTTGTGTGAGAACTTGAAAGATAGATTGGTGGCTTTTGGTGTTGGGACCTATGTATTTCAATATACTTGCTGATGATGAGGAGAACAACATAAACAGGGAAGTGGTGAAATATTCTGACAACACTAAACTATTTTGGTTAGTTAACAACTAATGAGGTTTGGGAGATGCTCCAGATGGCTCTAATCATACTGGAGAATTGAGCAGTCCAGTGGCAGATGAAATTCATTTTTGATAAATGTGCAGGAAGGAATATTGAAAAATTATAATCTAAACTCTCCATGTATACCTTGAGGTTTTGAACTTGCAAATTCTCTGAGGGGTAAGACATTTACTGCTAACATTGCTGGTTCAAAGAAGGTGTCCCCCAATGCACATCTTTTTGGAAATGGCTGAGTAGGTGCTTGGATGTGTTCAGAAAAAAGGTTTAAAAATGCAAATAATAGGGAAAGCTGTTCTGAGATAGATAAAGAACATTTTACGCATTTCAGC
Organism: Piliocolobus tephrosceles; assembly: GCF_002776525.5. Classification (NCBI taxonomy): domain Eukaryota; kingdom Metazoa; phylum Chordata; class Mammalia; order Primates; family Cercopithecidae; genus Piliocolobus; species Piliocolobus tephrosceles. The sequence continues at coordinate 31,849,630 of NC_045444.1, read as the reverse complement.
AGGATAGATTTCTTCTGGGTAACAAGTGAGAAGTGACAGATATAAGAAAGTCACAGAAGCTTGTGGAAAGAGTGACTTATTCCTGAAATAAGATTGAAAGACAGGCTAACAAATAGAGAACATATTTACATATGCCCAAACCTGTTTGTACTATAAAGCTTTTCAATTTTAAACAAGGTTAGAACCATGGAGAATTTGATCTCATTAACGGGGCAGCAACTGTGGGGTCCTGACAATTAATACATGAGTTTGAATATTTGGCACTTGAAAGTTAAAAATTCAAGGCTTAGCTTGGTTCAGGTACTGGGTTGTAGGTGATAAATCCTGAATGTGTATAGTCATGGTCTCTTTGTGATTTTTATACTCTAAGAAAAAAAGTGATTATATTAGCATATCAAAAGACTATGCTTCCAATTCTCCAATGCTTTGGTAAGTAATAGGCAGAAATTGCAGTGAAAATGTTAGATGAATGCACAGAGATTGCCTTAAATTAAAGAATGTCAGTAATAAATGGATCTCTCTCTCTCTCTCTCACTCACTCTCTCTCTCTCTCTATATATATATACACACATACACACACACATAGTGTGAGCTAGATATATAAATACATAAAAATTTGTTGTAAGTGAATAATTGAAGAAAATGTCTCACATAACTTGTTTTTGGCTCATACCCAATTAAATTGAGGGAAAACATTTTACAAATTCAAGGTTCATTGATAAAATCGACAGCTTTTTAGAAACTAAATGAAACCCCTTACTTTGTTTGTGGAAGGTAACAGGAAAATGTACCTTATTTTCTCAAGGGATTGCAACAACAGTCTTTTGATCTATTAAAGATAAGTGAAATATTAGGATAAATATTTTGCACAATTTAAGAATTCATGAGAAACTAGTCAAAAAGGCACGTTTTGCATAAGATAGAAATAAGGTTAGACCTAAGAATTATAAATCAGGAGGTATTTTAAACTGTACTATACATTTCATAGCTACTGAATATGATTCACTAATCTTTCCTTAAATATGACAAACCAAAAACAATTATATAATATGTTTATACTAATATATATTAGTATGTGTACTTATATAGTATAATTACATAATTATGAATACATAACTACACTACAATGTGTGTGTCATATCGCTGTATGTGTCACTAGTTTTCGTTCATAATAGACTTTGTTCTGAGTCTTCTTTCTGATATATGATTCATGAATGAAAATCCAATTAAGTATAATTTTTGCTCTCCACTGGAGCAACACTTGGAATACAGTGTCTTGGTGCTGAAATAGTTCTATTCTGAGAAGGAACTTTATTTGAGGAAGCAGAATTTAAAAAGGCCAGCTTTCTAACATCTTTTCATAATGGATGTACACCATGCGATCTATGATGATTCATGAAAGACTTTCTGTTTTTTTAAATTTTTTTTTTAAATGAAAATGTGTATAAGCTTACAATCTGAACATTAGGGTGCAGACATACTAAGCAGTTCTTTGCATTATTTTAAGATATCTCCTTGACACATTAGGGAAATTACTTAAGAATTTGTTTGGGTCTACATAAGAGCATAACTACCTGAATGTGGATTTAGACATCTATGAATATTTCCAGAATGCTAGCAAGTTGAAAACTGGCTGGTCAGTGGAAGAAGACAAAGTGAACCTGCAGTTGCTAAGACAGTAGCAACGAGAAAAGAATGAAATGAATGAAGCAGCAAGGAAGAAAAGGTCTACTAAATAACATTCCTTACCATAAGGGTGCCCCTAATGCCACATGTTCTCTCAAGATGTTGAATAGATGGCTACTTTGGGGAGGCCCTGAAAGCATACGGGAAGAAGGCGCCTAGAACCGTGATTGACTCCTTCTGCATATATCTGCACTGCCCTCTGGCCTATGCAGCATTCCTAGAACTCAACTCTTCCTAGTAATAAATCTCTTCCAGTATGCTACACTGAAAATGTGCTGTTCAAAATATGCTGTTTCTCTTTTAGTGAAGAGTTTATGTAAGTAAAGGTGAATAATATTGGTCAGTGGAGCTACAAACCAAAGTGGTTCCATGTGTGTTTAGAGGCAATTCTCTGCTTCTGTGAAGACTGCAACAGAGAAGACCTTGCAGCATCATTCAATAGCTCTTAAGTTCTTTAAGAAAGTTAAGCTTATTCCAAATTCTCTTGATTACTACAAATTCCCTTGATTATTGGGATAGTGTTCATTTGGAGTTGCAATTTATTAAAAACAAAATAAAAAACAACAACCAAAAAAAAAAAAATCCTTGCAAAATAATGTTTCTAAGGAAGAGATATGCCAATCAGTGAATAAAACAACTGCAATAGCATTTGTTCGAGAAGACTTACTTGTATCTCTTTCACATTATGTTTATCTGTAGATTCATCAACACACTTTCAGTAGCATGCTTAGTGTTTTAAGTGTTTTACTCTTTTTCTTAAAAATAACTTTCCTCTCAAGAGCCCTGGGTTCAGGAATATGAATAACAAAATGGCTGCTTGATCCACTCAATGAATCTTATTACCAGGGGAATAACCTCATTCTCTTATCTTGCCTGCCATAAAAGTGAGCAGAGAATCCTAGTTCAAGAACACTTTAGCAAATTGTAGCCTGTTGCCTGAGAATGCATCGATAAATAAAATTTCTACTGTCCCCATAAAGTTAAGCCATAGCTAAATAAATAGACTTAGCAGAATGAGAGAAAAACTTTTAAAAGCCTATTGAGATCGATTTTAGCCTCTCACAGTGAAAGAGAATAAGAAATACAGTAACATCTTCAAAAATTATTGCTTCTTTGATTTGGATCTGCAGTAGCATTTTTATGTTGTTAGATTCTAAATTTTGAATTATGAAAAAGAATTCATCTATCCTCCATGAGGTCAGGGATTTTGTCTTTATTTTTCTTGATTCTATGGTCTCTAGCATCTATGTTAGCAGAAAGTATATCTTTAATTAATGAACTAATGTATGTGTGATGAATGAATTATTTTATTGAAGAAAATGTACAAAGTCTTTTCGATATCTGTGAAATGAAGGGGAAAATATCAGAGGAAGTCAGAAGTTTGAAAATGTAGATACGGTACGACTGCATCTTTCAAAAATGCAACATTTCATGAAGTCTATGTTATAGTATCCTGTCAACTTATATATTTTTTTCAGTGCCATTAGCCTTCATGTTTTTATGAAAGAGAATATTGAAGTTCCCTTATAATTTCTGGTTCCCAGAGATAAGAATATAGCCTGGAATGTATTTGGTGCTGTCTTATTTTTCGAAATGAAATTGTCTCATCTCTTAATTTTCCTCATATTGTCTTTCTTGATTCTCCACCAAATTGCATGACCATGTAGTGACTCTTCTACCTCCCAATGAAAAGAGACCTTTCCCAAAGCTAAGTCCGTGTCTATATTCCCTCTTTCTTATCAAATAATGGCTTTAGTAACCATTAATAATTATTCTATAACTTATTAAAAGATGGTAAGGAAGATTTTATTCAAGGAACTACTGCAACGAGGTTTTGTAATAAGGGAGAGTGATTGGGCTCAACTCCAAATACAAGAAGGACAAATGGAGATTTGTAGCCAAGGAACAGAGTGGAAGTCAGTGGATAGAAATGTACTCAGAGGAATATACTCCCAGTGGAAGAAATCCCAAATTCATTATGCTCAAAATCAAGATTTCTTCCTGTTTTTGCTTCACATTCCAACTTTTACTTCTCTGTGCCATTTTTTTTTTCTCTCATCTTTTCATCAATGATCGAAACATTGGATCTGCCATTGAATGGGAACAGGGATGATCCAATCAATTTGATATCCCTAATAACCACTCTCCATCATAGCTTCCACTCTGCCAATTCATCTGGCCGTCAGAAACTTTTACCTCATTATCATTTGTCAACATTCTGCCCTTTTAAATCAACTTTTATATTGCTGCCAGATATATATCTATAATTACCCTGATTCTTTGTAGTGAGATGCCAATGAATATTATTCTCTCACCTAAACATTAAGCCTTCCCTATTTACTTTATAAAATTAATGAGGAAAGAAGGGAGAGGGAGAAAAGAAGCTGAATCAAGTTTACAGTATGCTCAGCATTAATCATTAGGTCAGCTTGCTCCCTGACAGCTTCCTCATAGTTGTTTGCCTCTTGTGTTGGAATAATGTAGACTCTAGATTACAGTTCCTCTTAACTGCTCTGTAGGTAACAACTTGAACATTATGAAACATTAAGTTTTCCATTTGAGACATTCTTTCAGGTCCTGTGTACCAGTGAAACTACTGACATCAGATGGTCTGAAGGACCACACAGGAGGTGACTCACTAAACAATGCAATTTTCATATCCTAATGACTTCAGCCCCTTTACCCCAACCAATTAATGACCCCAATTTTCTATCTCCTCATTTTTCATGATTCCCTTAAAAGCCCCAGCTTGGAACTCCTCAAGGAGATAGATTTGAGGGTCTCCTCCCATCTCCTTCCTTGACACCCTGTGATCATTAAACTCTTTCTTTGCTGCAAACCCTGCTGTCTTGGTGTATTGGATGGTTGCTGCAGTGAGTTGTCTTGTAACAACAACCTTCGATTATTTGCCCAAATCTAGAGACTTCAATGTAAACTTCACCTCCCAGCATCCAAATGGTAGGATACTCATATTTATCTTCCATGTATGTTATTTCTGTAAGTGCAGAAAAAAACAGAAATTTGAGAATTAGGGACATATAAATTAGAAATGTAACCCTTCATGTACAAGTAGCCTTGGAAGATATAACCCCTTTTAACTTATTTTCTTATTGTAGAATGAAGATGTAATGCTAACTCTAAAACATTAGAGTAACAAAGTAAGATAAGGTATGCAAACACATAGCATGTATTAGGGTCATGCATGTTGGCGAGTTTCCCCAAGTAAACTTCACTTTTGCACTGTTAACTTACCTAAGAACAAATAATTACTTATAATAGTGTAAGAAGAAGCTAGATTGCATTCAGAGGACAGAATGTTTGAATCTGTCACTCACAAGCTTTGTGGAGAACTTCAGCTTATTTATTGGAATGGCAGTTGTCTCACCTATAAAATAATCAATGGTGTGGTGAGGATTAAAATAAATACCCTATGTAGAAACACAAATATGAGGCCTCTCCTGTAAAGAACTAAGTAAATTGCCTTCAACTTTTTCCAAGTGATGAGTATAATAAAGAGATAGTGGGTTCTTGTAGAGATTTTTGAGTCAGTGATTGTCATTTTCATTGTGTTACTTCATTATTAAAAGCAATTTTTAGATCTATATATTGTCCTGGTTTAGGAATAAAAAGAACTGTCAAAACTGGAATAATGTATTATTTTATGGTTTTATTTTCTACTTTATAGTTGTGGAAATTCTTAAAAGCACCTTACCCTTTCTACTTCAAAGATAATCAATAAAGGTTAATGACTTCAATGTTAGTCTCTGATTTCCATTTCTCAGGGCAATAAAGTGTTAATGGATATGTTTTTGTGAGTAAAATTACAACAACAACAAAAAATCCCTCACCATAAAAAGTATATTTTAGATCTAGTTTCCAAACTTATCATAACATATACGATAAGTGAACGAAATATTCAAATACGGCATTTCACTTCAGCCACTGACATTGTAGATAGTCAGGGTAGATAGATTTAATACATTGTGCTAAAATACTAAAAATGGGAAAAAAAGGAGGTTAATCATCATTCACATTTAGTTTTTCACATATTTAATTTGCCATAGATAAGTAAAATGGCTTTATTACAGGCATTTAGAGTACATTAGTAAATTCATTGTTGATTGCATCCACATAGATTTGTGATATTTGACACCTTTCATCTCCATGTGTTTTGAGATTGAGGCATGAGAGGCTCTCTGTGCCGGAGCTGTCTTTGTGCTGTAATCACATGGGTTTACTCTATTGGACTATGTGTACATTACTGCAATTGAACTAAAGTGGGTCTGTTTTTCACCAAGCATAGTTTAGTCATGCATCAATACATTTTTAATTAAAAGTGTGTGACAGGTACAATAGTGAAGCTCACCAAATAATTTTCTCAAACATTCCATTTCCTCAAAGATAGGTAATCAGAATCTTGTCTCTGTTAGTGAGAGAATATTTTTTATTAAGCTGTTTGATTAAATACCTAAAAACTTTATGCTCCATAGTTGCATTTTGTTTGTAAGTACTTTATCACAGAAACTTCATGTGGTTACATCAAAATAAAGCATTTGTTCTTGACAGAATTAAAACAGGTGACAAACAACCTAATGAGCCTTTTAAATTTATTTTTTATTGCTTATGGTAAAGAGCTGAGAAATCAGCAGCGATGTGAATAGTGGAATCAACTAGAACATGGCTGTTTCTGAAGGAAAAAAGTCAGAGTGAAAAACTTAGGAGCAGAAGAATGAAGGGAACAACTCCAGGGTCTTATTGCAAGCTTTGCGAAAAACATGATAGCATTGTTATGTTGAGATAGAAATCTTATAAAAAGACTAATCTCTCTAAATGATTTGTAAATATGAAAGTTGGGAGACAAGCAGAAACTACTTGAATTCTCTCCATGTCTTGCAATGCAAATTCCCTAAAAAACCCATAAGCTAAATAGGGTGGCAATTCTAGTTTTGTTGAAAAGACTAGGTCCAGTGGTTCAATCACTGATTAAACAAGTTGAGGGCCTTCATGAAAAAGGGACCCAGCTTTCTTTAGTGATCATGAATTTTAGAATCAATATTTTTATAGTAGTATTTTATATTTTAAAAATCTATTAACTTCTACTAACAAAAACAATGTAAATTATACTCTCAAAACTGAGGAGTAATATTTTACTGCAGTGGTATTCCACATGAATTAAAGAGAGAGATTTGGTATTTCGTTTGTGGAATGGCTTTGGGCCACATGCTAGAAATTAGCCATTTTTTCAGTAGCATTGCAAGATCCAATCATAAAAGTCCTCTGAAAACATAGGAACTGAACAGAAAACAGAATGTTTTGGCGAGCTCAATAAAATTCGATTAACTAATTAGTGTAGGTTATGTGTTTAAAGATTGTCTGACCACTAAAATTATGTAGTACATTACTCCGTAAAATTTTTAAGAAATAACTTTTTGTATAGCCTGCATTATTGTATCATTACAAAGTTCATCACAGTAGGTTGGGGTGTTTCGATCAGTGTTAATAAATAACATCATTGATAATATGTATAAAGCAGACTTCTTTTGTTGAATTTTATTCTAATTTATTATATAAGACTAAAGATTAAAACATTAAATAAAATTAATATCAAGGCCTGGCACAGTGATTCATGCCTGTGATTCCCAGCCCTTTGGGAGGCCAAGGCAGGTGGATCACTTGAGGTCAGGAGTTGAAGGCCAGCTTGGTCAACATGACGAAAACCCATCTCTACTAAAAATACAAAAATTAGCCAGTCAATGTAGCTCACACTTGTACTCCCAGCTACTCGGGAAGCTGAGGCATGAGAATCGCTTGAACAGGGAAGTGGAGGTTGCAGTGAGCCGAGATTGCACCACTGAACTCCTGCCTGGGAGACAAAGAAAGATACTGTCTCAAAAATAAATAAATAAATAAATAAAATTAATATTATTAAAATTAATTGTATGATGCCCATTCTCAAGAAAAATATAATTTTGTTCGAGAAACAATTTTATAAATAATGCAACTGGAAAATAATATTGCATGTGACCAAGCAAAATCCATATTGATTTACTGAAAAGAACTAAGAATTTTAAGTTGGGACTGGGTGCAGTGGCTCACGCCTGTAATCCCAGCACTTTAGGAGGTCAAGATGGGTGGATCACTTGAGGTTAGGAGTTCAAGATCAGTGTGGCCAACATGGTGAAGCACCGTTTTCACTAACAAATAAATAAGAATTTTAAGTTGGAAGACGTAGTGGTTATATTCTATATGTCTACCTACTGTCAGTAATATGGGCCATTACAAGCTTATTGAGATTCAAAGTTTTGTATATAAATGAGGATACAATAAAAATTTTAGCACTAGGCAGGTGAATCACTTGAGGCCAGGAGTTCGAGACCAGCCTGGCCGAAATAGCAAAACCTTATCTCTACTAAAATACAAAAATTAGCTGGGCATGGTGGTGCATGCCTGTGATCCCAGCTACTCGGGAGGCTGAAGCAGGAGGATGACTTGAGCCCACGAGGCAGAGGTTGCAGTGAGCTGAGTTTGTGCCACTACACTTCAGTCTGAGTGAAAGAGCAAGACTCTGTCTCAAAAAATAATCAAACAAACGCTAGCAAATCTTACAGGATTGCTGAGAAAAGCTAAATAAATTTTATTTATTGTTTTATTTTTATTTTATTTATTTATATTTATTTATTTATATTATTTATTTATTTATTATATTTATTTATATTATTTATTTATATTTATTATTGTTTTATTAACTAGAACACTCTACATTCATGATGATTAGTTTATCCCTTCAAAAAATGTTATTAAGCACCTGATTTAGTGACACTTAAGCTGAGAATAGAAGAATGAGTAGGAAATCCTTGAACAAAGTGGACAAGAATGAGCATAAAAATACCATACAGAATACAATACATGAAAGGTTGTGACCTCTATATACTCCACTCCAGGGCAAGGAGTTGGGTATCAGCCCAGGAAGTTCTCTTTATGTGGTATTCTTCCCAGAGGTATGAAGCCCACCAACCTGCATGACTAAATATAACAGTACAAATGAAACTGGAAAGAGCTTTGCAATTTCTAGGAAGTGTAGCTTGGCTTTAGTGAGCTGTAATGACAAAGAGCTGGAAATTATGACAAAGACAAGGTGAAATAATTTAGGACTCTTATAAGATTACTTTGAGAATGCTGAGAATATCCTAAGAGAAAGAAGAACATACTAAATGAGTTGGGAACAAAAATATCAGAGTGTGCTATTAAACAGATTATTTAGATTATTGTGTGGCAAATGGATTTGACAGGTCAACTTTCCGGGGATGGAAAATTGTAGTAGTTAACTTCAGAACAATGGTGTCCTTGGTTAGGGATGTGGAGATGGGGCAAAACAGAAGTTGTCAATAAATGTTGAAAGCATGATAAATAGGATTTGACAGAAACAATGCTTAGGAGTAACACATTAAACTAATTCATTCAAATGTCTATTTATTACCTATTGTTTTTCAGTTGTTATGCAATATTAATTGAAGAAAGCTCCACTTAGACTAAAGTGCCCCTGATTCCTGGTTCCACAGAAAGCAGAAGGGGCTTTACTTTTAAATTATTATTCAGGTGTATTCTAACCTGTCTCAAAATGACTTGAAGGATGGACTCAAGACACTTGTCCCTGTTTGGCCATTCAACCAAAAGAAAGGAAATATTTCAACTTACTGAAATGCAGAATATATTCACAAATCATACACCTAATAATGGTCTGTTTTTCAGAATATGTAAATACAATCATCATCACTTAATGACAGGGATACATCCTGAGAACTGCATTGTTAGTCCCTGCAAACATCAGAGTTTACTCATACAAACCTAGATGGCATAGCCTACTACACACACTAGTTTACATGGTATAGCCTTTTGCTGCTAGGCTACTAACCTGTACATCATGTTACTGCACTGACTACTGTAGGCCATTGTAACACAATGGTAAGCCTCAGTGTATCTAAACATAGAAAAGGTACAGTATAAATATGGTATCATAATCTTATGGGAACACTGTTGTAGCATTGTCTGTTGTTGACAGAAAAGTGGTTATATAGAGCAGGACTATAACTCCTACAACTCAATGACATTACTCATATGACCCCATAATTTCACTCCTATGAATTTACACAGATAAACTGAAAGCAGGTACTAAACACATACACACATGCTCACGGCATCACTATGGACAAAAGCCAAAAGGTAGAAACAGTCCAAATGTCTATCAGTAAAAATAAATTGGTGTATATGCATATAATGAAACATTATTCAGCCATAAAAATATACAGTGCTGATACAGGCCACAACATGAAGAAACTTCCAAAACATTTGCTAAGTAAAAGAAACCAGACACAAAAGCTCATATATCATATTACTGAATTTATATGAAATATCCAGAATTGGTAAATCCATAGAAACAGAAAGCAGATTTATAAGTTATGAAGAGTTTAAGGGAAGGGGGAATGGGGAAAAATCTTCTTAATGAGTAAAATCTTTACTTTGGAGTGATGAAAATGTTTTGGAAGTAGATAGAAGTAATAGATGCAAAACACTGTGAATATACTGAATACCACGAAATTGTTCCTTATAAGAATAGTTGATTTTATGTTATGTGAATGTCACCTTAATATGTTATTATTTTTTAAACCCAGAATGTGGATTGATGCTCAGGTATGTGCATTGCTGCTTTTTCCTTCAGTAATTAACTCAACACAACCTTTTCTAATCTGTGAAACAGCTGAGAATATAAATTAAATTACTATTTTTCTTGTATCATGGTTTTCTGAGATATACATTGAAAAAGTAGGTGAGTCATTTTCATATATATACCGGACATCAAAAATGTGTCCAACTACAGAACAAACTGCTATGATAAACAATTGAATTAAATTGGTGATATAGTTTGGATGTTGTCCCTTCTAAATCTCACATTGAATTATAATGCCCAGTGTTGGAGTTGGGGCCTAGTAGGAAGTGATTGGATCATGGGGGCTGATTTCTCAGGAATGGAATAGAGTCATCCTCTTGGTGCTGTCCTTGCAATAGTGACTGAGTTCTTGTGAGATCTGGTTGTTTAAAAGTGTGTGGCACCTTGCCCCAACTCTTGCTCTCACTCTTGCCATGTGAGATGCTTGCCTCCCCACCTTTGCCTTCTGCCATGATTGTATGCCTGCTGAGACCCTCACCAGAAGTAGATACGAGCACTTTGCATCTTGTACTTTGTATAGAATTGTGAGCCAATTCAAACTTTCTTTCTAAATTAGCCTCAGTTATTTCTTTATAGCCACTCAAGAAGGGCCTAATACAGTTGGTTAACTGTGTTGAAAGATAGTGATATCATGCAATGTCCAATATAATAATACAGTTAAAAATTAACAATGACTTGGTTTGCTTTCTCAGAGTGAATATCCACATCTTATTGATGTGACAAAGTATGATATTGGATAATACCTTTGTAATTGTGTGCTTTCTCATTTCTTAATGAAAATCAATTTCATTAACTTTTTACTTTATATTTCTATTCTTTCTTTGTTTTTAAGATATTTTTAGCTGTATTTAAGTATAATTGACAAATAGGAATTGTATATATTTAACTTGTACATATGATGTTTTGATGTAAGTACACATGTACCTATATCAATGATCACCACAATCAGGCTAATTAGCATGTCCATCACCTCACATAGCGGCATTTTCTAAAGTGTAGTTTGGTTTATGAGAGAGGTCCCTATACTTTATGGAAATAATAAAAAATAATAGAAAATCTTCTATGACTTTTTTTCACTGTTGTGTGAGTTTGCAGTTGGTGATATATTGACTTTACAGATATTAGGGAAAAAATTTTAGCAGCTTTCTAATAAAACTCATTTTCAGATGTTTAACAACTTAATTACTATTTTCTTTAATAAACCACATTTGAATTTTTGATTCATTTTAATAAAGTACAGATACAATAAAGCACAATAAGAATAACCAAAATTGTACATTTAAAACTACAGGCTGGGCACGGTGGCTCAAGCCTGTAATCCCAGCACTTTGGGAGGCCGAGACGGGCAGATCACGAGGTCAGGAGATCGAGACCATCCTGGCTAACACGGTGAAACCCCATCTCTACTAAAAAAATACAAAAAACTAGCCAGGCAAGGTGTCGGGCACCTGTAGTCCCAGCTACTCGGGAGGCTGAGGCAGGAGAATGGCGTGAACCCGGGAGGCGGAGCTTGCAGAGAGCTGAGATCCGGCCACTGCACCCCAGCCTGGGTGACAGAGCGAGACTCCGTCTCAAAAAAAAAAAAAATTTAAAGCTACAACATACAATGGCATGTTATCTGAAAAGATATTTTGTTCTATTGCATGAAAGTTGGAGACACATTGACCAGTCCAAAATAAACTTTAAAAAGCATGGCAGAAGTTCCTGTGAAAATTACAACTAGCTATGTCTTTCAAATTTGTAAAATGTATGTAAAGAAAAATAATTATTTTTTTCTTTTAAAAATGCTAAGCCAGCTGAAAAGCACATGATAAGACTTCTAAGACAATAGTAATTAATGGACCATATTTTGTAAATCACTTTCCTAAATGATCTATGTGTTTTATAGAAAGTCTAAGCAAGTTTTACTATTCCTGTCATAGTTTGAGTTTCTATACTTCTTTGTGTGCTACTGTTAACAGATATCTTGTATGTTTTGCTACATGCAAATGGCTACCTTTGATTCTGTTTAATTCTACTTTTTAAAAAGGTTCTTGTTCAAGGAAAGGGCAGAGTTTAGAGTAACCTACTCTGGAAGATTCCACTTTCTATGCTTGCCTTACAAGATTTCCAGCGGCCCATACTTCAAATGTAATGTGGAGAAAACATCTAAAGAGAATCTTCATTGACTTTTTGTAGTCCAGAACATGAGGTCATATAAACGAAGATAAACGTTGCAGCAAAACCATCTTCTTTAATGAATGCCCAGAACTTCTTGGTAAATTATCTTTGGCAAATTGGTCTCATTACATTTTCATTCTACAAATGTTTTTGTGTGTGTTTCTTATCTGCTGTGCACCACTGTAAACATTCAGAATAGCAAGTCTGAAACATGTAAAACCTAACATGTGATTTCAAAAGTCCCAAGAATAAACTGAACTGCCATATTGTCACCTACAAAATCCTTTCCACTTCTCCTGATAAAATAACTGTCTGATATGACTTGACTGTATACCTACTCAAATCTCACCTTGAATTGTAATAATCCCCATGTGTCATGGGAGGGACCCAGGGGGAGGTAATTGAATCATGGGGATGGGTTTTTCCTGTGCTGTTCTCATGACAGTGAATAAGTCTCACAAAATCTGATGGTTTTATAAACAGGGGTTCCCCTGCATAAGCTCTCTTGCCTGTCACCATGTAAGACATGATTTTGCTCCTCCTTCATCTTCCACCAGAGTGAGGCCTCCCCAGCCCTGTGGAACTGTGAGCCAATTAAACCACTTTCCTTTATAAATTACCCAGTCTCTGGTACGTCTTTATTAGCAATGGGAGAAGAGGCTAATATGCCATCTAAATTTATTGGAATTACTTATTTTACAACTATAAATGAAGTCAGGATTCAGGAATTACACTTACTTATTTACAGTTAAATCTCCAATATCTAACAGATTGCTGACTTATACAAGATAAATGTTCAAGAAATTTTTGTTGAATAAAACATGGATCCAGAGACTAAAATGGAATCAACTGTGCCTTTTGTTCCTCTTTACTGTTTAAGGAGGAAGGTAAGTTTAGATAACTCAAAACATTACTGACAAAATGCTGCAGTCATCTGAACAAATCATTTTCAGATGAATTGGTGACTTCTCTAAAGTGATTATTAAAAATAAAATTAATTAATTTAGAATATTATACAGACAATCCACATTTTCATTTTAATCCCCCAGAGCTAATCAACTTTTTGCCTTAATCTCTTTATGGTTTATTTTCTTAATTTCCATATGTATGTATATATTTTTTAACATAAGTGATCACATTAAGCCAAGTAATATCCTTATAGTTGTATTGTCTTTAAAAAACTCAAACTTCTTAATAAATTAGCAGATGTTTGTATTATATGTTCTTGAATTTAGTTAGAGCAAGTGAGTGAACCATAATGGTTCCAAAGCAATAGAAAACCCTGAGGCACAAGAAGCACAAGGAGTCAAATGGAACTATGTATAAATTTTATACAGTAATTTTAATTTTACATTGAAACATGTAGACAGACTTTTAAAATACAGTAAATTATTTCACTACTTATTTGAAACTAATTTTCATACTATTTCTGCCTTTTAAAAATAAGAAAATAGAGTTCAAAAATTGTTTACATTATTTTTAACTCAATTGTTTTTTTGTTCTCAGTTAAGATATGAAGCTAACACCCTAATTTCACTACAGTTTGTATTTCATTTATAACTTAATAATGCAATATTCTGTATATTCTATCAGAGAAGTAATTAAAATTAGAGATGGTAAATACAAATATAATTTCTGTAACTACCTCTAGCTCAAGTTTATTTTGGAATCAGATTATTTTTGAAAGAACAGAGGAGTGAGTGAAATAACTCTGATTGAATGTTGAATGAATCAGAATGGCAAAGTCAGAAAATTATGTTTCTGCCCAGTCTTGATATACTTGTTAGCTCCAGGCTATAGTTTGAGTCTGAAGTATAAATCAAATATGATTTGGATACTTTTCAGTATAAAACAGAAAAAAGGAGACAATTCTATTTCCAAGTAGGGTAGTAGGGTGTAGAAAGCTAGAGAATATTGCTCACCATCCATAAAGAAGGCCAAATAAACTATAAAATTACTATTTTTTGAGGTGGTAAAGTAACCAGTAGCTCTGAACTCCAAAGGGTGACAAGCTTTTCTAAGGAGAGATGAGCCAAACAGGCTCTTTAATCTTGGCAGAGAATGGGAGGAGAAGGTGGTTGCCACAGACATGGATTAGAAGAAAACAATGAAAATTATTACTGAATTCTTAAATGGTAAATGTGGTCTACTGTGACAGATTAGAAGCCTGGAGAATCCCCAAGAATTATTAGATTGGCACTCATTTCCAAGCTTGTTTTAACCTCCACAGATTATTTTGAGAATGATTACAGACAGGTAGGAGACAAGGGGAGAGTCCCTTCCAGGGTGAGGCACAGGCTTGAAGTTGCACACATCTCCTAGAGTCTTCTATCAAACTAAGAAAAATATTAAACTGCTGAGGAATAATTAGGAAATCCACTGATCTCCAAGGCCCAGGGAAAGATCCTTGACTTCTGGATGCAGAGAAGGAAGTAAAATGTCTCTGCTCCAGTGGGAGGGGCAGAAAACCTACTGGGGCCTAGCATTTACACCAATACAAAGCAGAGTTCTGTTCCCATTAGAAGGGGTAGGAAGGCCCTGATCAGTGTAGCCTCAAAGTCCTTGAGGAAATATTAGTAAAACAAATTCAGAAAATTATAGAGAAGATAACACATCTAAATTAGATTTGTCCCAAGAATGAAAGGTTCACTCAAAACTTAAAAATCAGTCAATGTAGTCATGAGGTGAAAATAACAAATCAATGCCATCTCAATAACTTCAGAAAAAAAATTGACAATGCTCATAGATTTTTTAAAAATAAGCAAAGTATCAGTAAAAGAGAACTTCCTCAACTTTATTTAAGAATCTATTGAAAAAACTACAGGCCTGGTACAGTAGCTCATATCTGTAATCCCAGCACTTTGGGAGGCTGAGGTGGGTGGATCAGTTGAGGTCAGGACTTGGAGACCAGACTGGCCAACATGGCAACACCCCGTCTCTACTAAAATATACAAAAATTAGCCAGGATTTGTAGTGCATGTCTGTAATTCCAGCTACCCAGGATTCCGAAGTATGAGAATCATTTGAACCTGGGATGTGGAGGCTGCAATGTTGCAGTGAGCTGAGATCATGCCAGCCTGAGTGACAAAGTGAGATCCCACGTCAGACACACACACACACACACACACACACACACACACACACACACAGCAGTGTATATCATACTTAATGGTGAAAGATTGAATGCTTTCTTTTTAAAGACTGGGATTGAGGCAGAAGTGTCTAATTTCAACATTTTAATTCAATGTTGAATAGGGTTCTAACAAGTGAAGTTAGGCAAGAAAAAAGATTAGAGACATCATGATTGGAAAGAAAGAAATAGAACTTTCTCTATTTGAAGTCAACATGATTGCCTATAAGAATCTACAATAGCTGTTATAACCCATTTGTGGTTTTAACCAGGTTGCAGGCTATAAAACCACATACAAAAATAAATTGTTACAATGCACTAGCACCAAATGTTTGGAAATTGACATAAAAATAATACAAAACTGAAATATAAATGGAAATGAAGAGTATTATTAAGGAGGAGATACTGTTTGTGGCAATGGATTTGTAACTGTACACATTTGTCAAAACCCACTTAAATGAACCTGAGAGAAGGTAAATTTTATTAACTGCAAAATATACCTCAATAAACCTTACCTTAAAAATGCCCAATAAAAGGGAAAGAGGGGGAGCTACTGTGGAGAAAGGATTCTCCAAAAAATTAGGAAAAAACCTGGAGCTCTCTGACTTATGGGAAATCAGCAGAATTCCAGATACCATGAAACACAGAGATGATAGTGAAATGGTTACGAGTAACACTCTGAAGCCAAATGACAGGTGTTTAGATGCTGGTACCTCTACACCAAGCAGCACAACCATGGCAAGTTGTTAAACTGCTCTTCTGTGAAACAGAAGTAATACTAGCACCTTCTTCATAGGATTGGTTTGAGGGTTAAACTAATGAAAGACTTACAGTACTTCACTTACAAGGAGCACTACATATGTGGTCTTAAATATATATATTATTATGTATTTTAATGAATAATTAAATCACTAATATATTCACTAATCTATCAAATAAAATAAGTAACACAAATCAAAGGCAGCCAAAAATATGAAAATTTTAGAAGCAGTGTTTGAGAGTAGGAGGAATTGTGTTTATTTTTTTCTTTCAAAACCAAATGTTTATAAGAACTGTGGTGGATATTTGAGTTACCCAATACATTTTGATAATTATTATTCCTTACAGATGATGTGTGTTTTGATTAAAACAATAAATGAGAATGAGTTCAAGCAGTCATTAAGCCAATGTTTACTATTCTTTCCTGGATGCTTGATGGGTGAGGTTCCAGCATTGCTTTTAATGGGATCACAGTCCAGTGGAGAAGGTAAGTACACAAATAAAGTCATGGCCCCATAATAACTTGTCAGTCAACAACAGACCGCATATACAATGGTGGTCCCATAAGATTAGAATATGGCATTTTTGCTATATCTTTTCCATGTTTAGATATGTTTAGACATGTAGATTCCACTGTGTTGCAATTGCCTACAGTATTCCCTACAGTACATGCTGTACAGGTTTACAGACTTGGAGCAAAAGGCTTTGCCATACAGCCTAGGTACGTCATAGGGTACACCACGTAGGTTTGTGTAAGTACATTCTATGATGTTTGCACAGTGAGGAAATAGCCTAACAATACATTTATCAGAATATATTGCCAACATAAAGTGACACAGCTGTAATTAAAATACAATACGCCAAGTGCTGGAAGAAGAGGTATACACAGTGAAATGGGAGCTCAGGGAGGTGGGGGGCAGGGTTCCAACTAAAAAACAATAGGGATAAGAAGTGGTAAGCCTAATGGAAAAGACTTTGGGCTTGCTGGTCATTCAGTGATGGGTCAATTCTGACTTTGCCATTTCCTTCTTGTATGACCTTAAGGAAGTACTTTAATTATTTTAGCCACAAATTCTTCATCTTAAAACATAGACCATAATAGTAAGTATTTTCTTGGGCTGTTGAGAAGGTTAAATGAAAAAATACGTATGAAGGACTTAGTAAGTACATGAAAATCACTCTCGATAAATGCTAGCCATACTGTTATTATTAGCATTATATTAGTAGTATTTGTTTCTACGAATTACATCGTACTAACATAGTATTTAGCACACCGTTGTCCCAAGTATTTCTGATACTTAAACAAAGCATTTTTACGTAATATTTTTACTGGATCTTCAGTAATTGTGCAAGGCAGAATGACAGATTTTATTGTTCTCAATTTACAGATAAGACCAACAGGAAGAGTGTAAAAGGTCTTGTACAACTGTTATAAGTTTTTCTCGTGAAAGGCTTTTTAATTTATCTGTATTAGCCTGAAATGACTTGATTTTCTGAATTTTTCTATACTGTTTTACTCGTAATTTTTTGATCCATTACGCAATGATGCCTAAAACATAGATGTACACACACACACACACACACACGCACACTCTCTCTTTCTCTCATGTGCACACACACAATAAGACTCTGTATATGTTTATTTTCAACCTGTTACATAAATTGTGGCCCTTTAATATAGCTTTTGGATAATCTGAATTTATTTTATTCTAGCACAATCAATTTTTCCAGTTCTTTAAATGTGTAATTTGGTAGGTTTTATTACGTTGAGAATATTTCTATTAGAAAGAACAAAATAACTAAGTTCTACAAAGGACATTTAATGTCAAATTTCATTTCTAAGGGTACAAAGACAAAAGACATCATAGAAACAATAACAAAAATGCTTTGTTACTGATTTATTATATCTTATTTGCCTTTTAAAAAGATCATTTTATTCATTCTTTTAATACAATAACCACATGATTTGACTAATGGAAAATGGAAGACAAGTATTACTCAATACTACCTCTTAGATACCTGGCAGAGAAAAATGGTTTCACACATGAAAAAGCAGCAGTAGGGAAATTAGGTGAAATATCACATGAAACTAAGCTCCTATATTTTATTAAAATTTGTAAGTCACAGATTTAAAAAGATGTAGATACCATTCATAACAATTCACTGATTTGCTCAATTTGGTTAATCTTATCAAACAGGGTTTTATGGGGTTTTTCTTGTAGGCTTCATGATACAGCTACCAGCTGTTAAAATTGGACTTAGGATTTCAGATCTTGATTCTTGTGTACAATTTTGAAAAAAAAAAAAAAAATTGGAAGTCAAAGTAAGCAATATAAAATTAGTAAAACAATTGGTTGACATGACAAGGAATTTATGTCCTTAAAAGAGTGTAGGTAAGATACACAGTTAAAATGTTACTATATTTGAAATACAGATATTCTACCAGCAAGAAAAATATTTGTTGGGAGTGAAAAAATGACTCCATGTGTTGTTAATCAATCATTCAGTTAGCTTCCTGCTGGTACTTGTATAAGATCTATTACTGTTGTGAATATTTTACCTGTGAAATCATGGAGAAAAAATAATTAAACACACATTAACCAGACCTAGGGGTTTGAGTGTAGCAATCTATTAATCAATATTGATTGAGCATTGTAGTAGACATCATGAAGGAGATGGGTTTTAGCTATGCCTTGAAATGTGAATAAGATGAGGGTAGCAAGAAGGCAATAGAGTAAGAAGAAGATGCAGGAGAAGAAATTTCAGGTGGGAAAATATGACATTTCCACAATTTCTTCGTTCACTGTAGAAAATTGTATGTCTATTCAATTTTTCAGATCAAATAACTGAATACACATGCTTTCTTTTCTAATTCTCTGTCAAATTTTGGCAAATATGAAATATCACTATATGATTTTTGAAGAGTTACTTCTTCAATGTGAGTTAATTTTAAAATAGCATCAAACAATATTTACTTAGTCATGCATTCACTTACTTCAAAATTCCCACCTACTCCTCACTTCTCATTTCCATTGCCTTAGTTCAAACGTTCATGTATTCAGTTGATATTTTGGCGTACCTATTATTTGCCTGGCATTGTTCTGGGAATACAAAGACAAGCAAAACATGACCTGAATCCCTAACTTCTGGAAGCTTGTAGTCTAATGGTAGGAACAGACACTGATCAAATGATTCCTTAAATAAATGTAAATTCACCCTTGAGTGTAGTGCCAGAATAAAAGGTGTTATTGGAGCATATGAAAGGGAGAGTTGACCTGGTCAGGAAGGTCAGAGAAGGCTTCTTTGGGCAACTGACAATTTAATATCAACCTAAAGGATGAGTTAGGGTTAGCTAGAAAGGGAAAAGCATTACATATGAAAGGCAAATCCTTTGCAAAAATCTGTACTGAGAGAACATTTGGCAGGTGTGATCTTAGGATGTCAACATGAATGAATAAGAGAGAGCAAGGAGGAATTTGGTGCCAAGTGAGCTTGGTGCTTTTTCTCCTGGATTATCTCTGGTCACCCTCTAGTTCAGCATCACTCTAGACCCTCTCCAATCCAGTCCTGTCATATATGTTTTATTGAAGTTAATACGATTATATCACTCCTGTTCATAAGCCTGTTTCTTCATCCTTCATGGAGACACCTGCACTCAGGCATGATATGTATCTCACCATTGCCAGAACATGGTCTGCCTTTGAGTGATCTTTGAACTGGTCACCTTTCTTGACCCTTGAATTTGCTTTGCCTGGATGGATCTGCCAGTAGCCTGGCAATCTCTTCATCTTTTCTGCTGAGGTCAAGTATTACCCTCCGTTTTGGGACCTTCATGAATACCCCCAGGGTGGGAATCTTTCCTCTCTGTGCTTCCACAACTTTCTTTGCCTTCCCTGTTCACACATCTGTTGACATGGCATTTGAAGAGAAGGTACGCTCTTTAGAGTCAGGGATCTAGTCTCACTGTTTTATATACAGTATGCTGAGAAATGTCTGAGAAAACCTGACACTTAAAAATTGTGGAGTTTTTGGGCCAAACTAAACATTTATGTCAGTTTTTTAGGCCACATTCTGATAATTTAGGATGAGTGATTTTGCCTGAATTGTTGATTCAAATAAATTAATTTTAAACTGCTCTGTTTTAGAGATAGATTTTCTTCACTATTAATAAATAATGACTGAACAATTAACATTTTTGGTGAAAACCCCAACAGAGTCTTAACTTTACTTAACTCCTTTACTTAAAACTAAGATTTTAAAAATAGGTTAATTACCATTAAAACAATTGACTTAAACTCTATGCCTCAGATTTCTCATTTTTAAGGAGAGGATAATAATTATCTCCTAGAATAACTATTTTCTAGATAGACAGTTTCTCTATAGAGACAATATAGATATCTATCTATAAATAGATAGTCTCTGTCTAACAATCCTAAGATTGTTATGAAAATTAACTGTTTAACATTACCAAGTATTTTGAAAAGTATTTGGCACTAAGTAATCGCTCTACCAGTGCTTATTAATTAAGTAAAAAACAAACAAACAAACAAACAAATAAGTCAGGTATTGGCAGGCATTTCTGAGAAATTTCTGAGTTGTAAAGGAGTGTAAAGATGAATCCATTATAAATGTAGTGATTACGCTTTGAAAGAGCCCTTTTATAACTACCCATGTTTATTCAATACAACCAGTTGTAACACTGACCCTTCCTCAGCCTGCACAATTCCAGCAGCAGGAAAAGAAAGAGACTCTAGGTCTTCATGTCATACTCTCGTACCACAGGTTGTATTCTTGGGCTTAGTGGTGAGTTAGGTATCTTTCTTGATGCTTCTTGCTACTGCTACTTGAGACAAATTGTGTCTCCCTGTTTACTTAAGAAAAAAAAAAAGTTTAAAGCTCATGCCATCAAATAATGCAACCCCCACTTCCCTATTGCAGTTATTGCTAAGACTCTAATGACCCATTCTCATCCCTTTAGTATTTTTAACTCTGGTTTACTGTGACTATTTGCAATACTATTGCTGTTGCAATTATTAAGAATTATCGATATAGATGCTTCTCTCACTTCCCTGGCTTCAAAGTTCCTTGGCGTTTACTTCTCCATAGATAGAGTCATTCCTCCATCTTCAGCCTTTCTTTCTCCTCATTTCAACTGAGGTATCATCAGTAACAACTGCAACTCCTCCAAATTTCAGTTTCAAGCATAAAACCAGTTTCTACTCACTCTAGTCACCTACCTCTAATAGTTCTTTACCAGTCTATGACTAACATTCTATTGACTCTATGCCTTTTCATTCTCCCTTTCTGACTTCATTCCTCATTTTCTTCTTTTTTAACTGTTTAGATTTCATAGAACATCATTTATTAAAAATGATTCAACTGCCTTGCCCATCTCCATTCACTGTATTTATCTGGCAAAATCCAAACCCTGGTTAAATATAATTCAATATCAACCTCATGCCTTTGAAGCTGAACAAATGTGAAGGAAAACATCATGACTGGTCTTACTTCAAATTCATGAGCACTGTATGTAAGAAGAGAGCCAGAACTCAAATTGAATTTCTTAATTCCTCTTGTTCTACCACACAGCTAAATAACTATATGTTGTCCTCACTTCTCAAACTTCCGGCACCTTCTTCTCAATTTTACTCTCAACAGGATTCTTAACTGCTGCTTCTAATTTCATTGAAAAAAATATAAATATAATTAGGAAACTTTTACACACTTTCCATCATTATCTACTTTCCTACGGCATCTGCATCTTATTCTCTGCCTTTTTTAGCTTCTCTGTGTAACCATAAGTCCTCTCCCTCCATCTGTGCATTACATTTTATTCCCCCCTCAGTCATTCCCCCATCCATTTACTTATTGTGGGCTGAAATGTATTTCCCAAAAATGTGTACTTTGAAGTCCTAACACTTAGTACCTCAGAATGTGATAGTATTTGGAGATAACATCTTTAAAGGGGTAATTAAGTGCAATGTGGTCTTTAGGGTGGGCCCTAATCCAACATTGCTGGTATTCACATAGGAAGAGGAGATTATGAAACAGACAGAGAGAGGTACCTGACTCATGTACTCAGAGATTAAGGGGTGACCATGTGAGGATAATGAGAAGACAGTCATCTGCAAGCCAAGAAGAGAAGCCTAAGAAGAAGCAAAACATGCCTACACTTGACCTTGAACTTTTAGCCTCCGGAAGGTTGAGAAAATAAACTTCTGTTGTTTAAGGCACCCAGTCTGTGGTATGTGCGATGGCAGCCCTAGGAAATGAATATACTACATCAGACAGTCTCACTATCTTTTCTGCAAGACTAATTATTTCTCTCTTAATAGAAGTTTCTCATCAGTATACAAATATATATTTCCTCTGTCTTATACAAAGAAAAATTATCTCTTGATCATGCATTCCTTCCTGCAACTATTTCTTTCACCATTTTCCATATAATTCTGCTTCTAAACTTTTATCCTCTCTTTCTTGAATATACTCCAACCAGGTTCTCTTCTTAAGACCATCACTCCATGGGAAAAGTGCTCCTTATCTAACAAACTTCTCAGTAATAGTAAGTTCTTTTCAATAACAATCTACATATTGTTATAGTACTCAATATTTATTTGTTATCCTATTTGGCCTATCAACACCATTTAATAGGGGAAGGATAAGTCATCTCCCCTCCCTCCATTCTCAGTGCTTAACTCCAGACTTACATATATCCAAATGTATACCTGGCATTTATGCTTGGCTAATGAGTTTTGCTTAATTCCACCTGTCCAAAATAGCACTCCCTTTTAAACTACTTATCCATTTACCTCTACCTTAATACATGACAATTTCATTCTTCCAGTGGTATGGTTTGACTCTGTGTCTCCATCCAAATCTCACCTTGAATTGTAATAGTCCCCACGTGTCAAGGGCAGGACCAGGTGGAGGTAATTGGATAACGGGGGCAGTTTTTCCCATGCTGTTCTCATGACAATGAGTGAGTCTCACGAGATCTGATTGTTTTACAAGTGTCTGGCATTTCCCCTGCTTGCACTCACTTCATCCTGCTGCCCTGTGAAGAAGGTGCCTGGTTCTGCTTTGCATTTTCCCATAATTGTAAGTTTCCTGAGCCCTCCCCAGCAATGCAGAACTGTGGGTCAGTTAAACCTGTTTCCTTTATACATTACCATCCTCATGTAGTTCTTTATAGCAGCGTGAGAATGAACTAATACATCCAATAAAATCAAAAGAAAACAAGCAAACAAATAAACAAATATTCTTCATGTTGTCTAGGAGTCCTCTTAAAATTCTCACATCTCTTATTGAATCCATCAGCAAATCCTGTCAGCTGTATATCTCTTCAAATGCCAGAATCCATCAATTCTGTCACTACCTTCCTCTTCCAATTATTCAAACTCTCTTGGTTGGACTCTCAACACTATTATCTTTGTACTTTACTTCACTTTATTCTCAATGCCACAGACAGGATCGTCATTCTGTGATATAACCCACATTATGTACATCACTGCCCTAAATGCTTTGGTGGCTTCTCATCTTATGTAGGAAAAAAAGTCAAAGGTTTTTCAAGGCATCCCAACATTTCCTCTGTTCTTTGTTCTTTGTTCCTTGAACACTCCAGACACCTCACACCAGAACTTGTGAACTTATTAATTATGTTACAAATGATGCCTTTTCAGAAATTTGCAGGGCTCCCTCTTCCACTCTGCTTTATTATAATCTTATAAACTATCATTTTCTTTATTTTTTTCCTTTCTCCCACTTTCCTTAATTCAACGAAAGTAGAGATCATGTTCCGTTTAGCTTACTGCTATAACACCATATATAAAACTGTCTCTGGCACATAATAAGCACTCAATAAGCATCGTGAACAAATAAGTAAATAGATTTACTAATGTGAAAAATACATTCCCTGATCTTTTGCAACATGCTTACATAATCAATAGACTCTTTGCCCCCTTCTATTGCCAGAATTTCTTCAACAGTTAAATCTTGTCTCCTGGGCTTCAATGACACAGTTGTATGGAAACTTACTTGGATATTCTCATCCCTGGTCTAACCTAGGATTCGGAGAGAGTTAACATCTGATAGGGCAACTTTTGACTAATAAGGGATGGCGCTGGTGGATAAAAGCTCTATTTTCCGTTCCATGAACCTTCTAAATCTCATTTGACACAGTACCTCTAAGTGTCCTCAGCATAATCAAATGCAGTTGCTCATGATGGCATCTCACTGGTAATGGAATTTTGCATTGGCTTCACCTCCCTCCTTGGGGTCTCTTTCTCAAATAAACTGCCTGCATACATGTCCTTTTCTCCGATTCTACTTTCTGAAGAGAACCCAGTCTTTCTCAATTTTTTTATGAAGTGAAGTCCCAAAATATTCCCTAGAGTATAATAGGTACTCAATAAATATTTGCAGAATAAATGATTGGACAACTCACTATAATAGCAAGTACCTTTATTATTCATTTTTAGATAAGTCTTGTAAGATGAAATTGATCTCATGTATATTATCTTCTACCATTTCATTTATAACTGTATATCAAATCCCAGAAACAAAAAGTCCCAAGAGACCACAAGAAACCATAATCTTTTTAATCTTTTTCTCCAAATTGGCTAAAAGAATTATAGAATGTTTATAATCAAAGCTTTAAAATACCTCCTACTTTAATGGAACAAAAGATAAATTACAGTATGAAAAATTTCACCAGTGCCTTCTGCTAAAACCTACTCTACTGGAAGATTAATGACATCCTGCAGTTTAACTCTGAAACACAAGAAACTCTTTTAATTTGCAGTTTAAATAAGTTTTCTTCCTTCAGAACAATGTTTATAGTTATTGCATTTCTACGAACTGCTCAATAGGTAAATTCAAACCAAATAGTAGAAATGAGAAATAAATGACTTCATATATCTTGGCAAAAAGTAAGGTATGGGATCACAGAATGGTTTATAGTGCCCCTTATTCCACGTTTATTTTCTTTTCTCAGCGGTAAAAAGGAAAATCCTTATTCCTGAAAGTACTTCTGGCTGGCAGCTGCTGAGGTGAGGATCATGATTTCCTGATTCTAGCTTGGTTAGATTCAGTTTTTACTATAGAGATAGAAATATTGATACAGCAGTTAAGTGCACAAAACAAGTGGCAAACATCCCTAAACACAACTCATCTTCTGCCCTCAAACCATCTTGATACCCTTTGCAATTTCATGAGTTTCTCATGAACTTCCTACTATAAGTTTCTAGAATCACACATTTAAAGGAAAAGCCATGTATTTCATGAATTCTTGTATTTGTGGATTCACTTTTGCATTAACAGTTTTTTTCATTTGGCTTCTTGGGATTAAGTATGGAAGACAGAAAACAGGTTACTCTTCTGGATACACAAGGATGGTGACTGAGGTCACATGTCAAATTCTATGAAAATGTTACTGGCATTTTGACAAATGTTTTACATCTTACTTTTCATTTAGGTAATAGTTATATGATAAACTCAGTGCCTATGAATATTTTAGCTGTTACCATCTAATAGACAATATAAACAGGTAAAGAAAAAAAGGTGGCTACAAAACCTGGGCTAAAACTGAAGGTAATTACTGAGAATTCTCAGTAAATGAATCCTTCTATAGCCTCCTTCAGGGTTTCTTAAAGCCTAGACTTTGCTTATGTGAACTTTTTAAGATTTAGAAAGTCAATTTTCCATTCAGGAGTTTCCCCAATCCTGAATATCTAGTATTTTGTTGTTGTTTTAGGAGTGAGGAGCAGTGAAAATTAAAATTATATTTGGCCTTAAAATAGTTGCCAAGGCAAGTTAGCTTATGATGTACTTTGAAATTGTATACAAATTGAGTACATAATTTAGATCATCTTTTCTTTCGACTGTATACATTGAACAGTAAAGTATCTTGCAAATCATGAATATCGAATTAGATATCACAAGGAAGCAGACCTATTTACATAGCCCAGTGACTGTATTTAATAAATGATTGGGAAGTACTTGGTTGTAATGAAAAATAAAAAGGTATCTTTGAGAATGTTTAGAAATATTAGTACAACTTGATAAAACAATAACTTGTAGAGCTTTTTATTTTTCAATGTACTTTTCCATATATTAAGAGTTTTGAGCCTTTCAGTGGTTCAGGAAGCTAGGACAAATACATTTATCCCAAACACACAAACTAAAGAAGCAAGGTAGCTCAGACCTGTTGACCAATTTGCTCAAGGCACACAGTTTGCAAGTTACTCAATCTAAGCTTAGACTTGAGTTATACGTGAATTTTTAAATAAATCAAATGCAAAGAATTTGTTTCCTCAAAAATTCCCCAAACAAAAACACACCATATTAACAGTAATTATTATAACATTATAACTCTTTAATTATGAGTGATAAAACAGCACAAACTATTAATCAATTCTTATGAGAATAATGTAGGCTAGATTGTCCAAATTAATGAAAACTATTGTTATTTTCTACCAAAATCTATTGCTATTATTCTCAAAACCTCATCAAATTCCTTTCAAGTCCAAACTATACATAAAGTATAGTAGTCAAATTAAATAGTGTAGTCTTAGTAATACACAGGCCTGAGTATAAAAGGATGTATAACATTATATATATGTAGGCAAAGGTTTTCTTGATGTTCTCATTTCAATGAGTAGATGAAAATTTTCAACTTTTAATTCAAGTTTATGAAATCACTCCTACTATTTAGTTCATTGAAATTTTTAAACTCAACCAATCAAATATGCTTTCTATCTCCTTCCTCCATTCTCCCTTTGGGCAGTTTAAGTTTCTAGAAGCTTTCCTTTCACCTGGATTGAGCAAAGGACCATTTCTTTCCATGACATCCTTGGCCACACTGATTTATGTTTCATTAGTAGCTGCTGTCTCTTATCCTGGTAATCATAATGTCACCAAAACTCCAGGGGGGTCCTGCTGCTTGTGGCATAGAATGCCAATCACTGAGACAAGGAGTATTGTCAGGGAAGAAGGCTTTAATCTGGTGCTGCAGCCAAAGATAACAGGAGATAAAGTAGCAAATCCATCTTCCACCCAACTAAAATGGTGGGGTTTATATAGCACGGAAGGTGGAAAACGAGGAATTAGGGAGTGGTAAGGAAGCAGTCATGATGGATGGGGGGCTGATGTCTCATTTTCTGGACATGGTAATCTGATGAGCTTTAGTTTCTTCACTGAGGGCGGTTTCCTGAGGAAGTCAGATGAGACAAATGTCAGTTTCAAGTTTTAAAAAAAGAGAAGGTCAATTTCTATGTCTATTCAAAATAACATAAATATTATTTGTATGAGACTATTGGGCCAGTTTCAATAGTGTGCAACCATTTGTTGGTGAGATTTCCAGCTTTGCTATAGCCTCTATTCCAGCAGTCTATATTCACATCATCTAAATCCTAGCTCTCAGCTTCTTCTAGTTTCGAGCATTTCTGAGGAAAATACATTAAAAAATTAACTATCTCTAAGGTAGACAGAAGGGAAATGTACTCTCTAAGTACTCTCTAAGTAGGACACTCTAAGATGCTCTAAGAGGACATTGAATGGGGAGAAGGAAAGAGAACTCAATTAAAGCCCCAATACATCATCCTCCTTCGTGTATTCTATTTCCTCTTTTTGTTCAGAAATTGATTTTATCTCTTGATTAGTAGTACAATAACTCTTACATTCCTTTTTCAACAAATGTTTACTGAATCTAGGAAAAATTCAGATGCTATGCTAGATTTTTGGTTCCAACATGAAGACCACACAGTCTGTGTTTAATGTGCTCACAATTTTACCATAGGTGACAACATAAACAGATAATTAGGGTGTAATCAATAAAAAGCTGTAATAATGAATAGAGTAATGTGAAGAGAGTGTTCCACTGAAAAGGTCTTTAAAAGTTTCAAAGAGTCAGTTATCTAATTTTGTTCAAGAGAATTGAATAGAAATTTCAAAGGTGTGTCAGGGTAAAGTGAGAGAAATCATTACTGAGACTTACTGGACAAGGTTGCTATTGTGTGATTAGAATTCTGTGTACCCAGAGGAACTTTGGTACTTTCAGGGACACAGTACAATTTTACTTGAGCACAAGAAGTCTCAAATTAGAAATAAATTAATGAGAAAATTACTCTAGTTTATCCTTAACCACCATTTTTAATACTTTGCATTTCTCTGCTAACATGAACTGATCAATTGTTTGACTCTGTTACGGAATTAATTGCTTAATTCAGTCAAATTGGTAATCAGATTAATTGACTGGTTAAATCAATTGTCATTGCCAAGTTGGGTGAAACAGAAAAGATTGAATTGTATAGTTTGTTATAAAGGCAGGAGCTTGTTCTCAAATTTTTTGTTTCTTATTTAAGTGATGTCTGTAGATTTTTTTAAAACTTGTTTACATTTTGTACATAGCACTTATAACTGAGTTTTTACAATATTGTGATGGAAGTGATGGAAGTGTTTTTGACTCCACTTTTACTGATGGAAATAAAGAGGTATATCAGGGTTAAGTGATTGTTGACTATATTACTGTAATGCTAATAAATGGCAGATTTAGGACTTGAACTGAAGGGCTGCTAACTCTAAATCTAGCACTTTTTTTCTAGAAATAGAGAAAAATTTTGGGTATAGGAAGTTTTAAAGTCATCAGTAATTAAAAGATATGCTAAGTCATGAGGAATTTTTATTTCACCACAGAAACATTTTCCTGCCTTAAGGTTAGGGTGGGATAGTATTTTTTTGCAGTACACTTGGGAAATGGTTAAGTCTGATGAATGACCTGGCACATTATTGGAAATAAAGTTCCATCAGGAAAAACATGTATTACCAATCATTATCCTGAAGCTTTTCTAGAATTAATTGGACAAATATTTACAGGATCTCATGTGAGCTTCACTGTAATGTTGGCAAGGTGATATATAATTCTAAGGCCCGTATATTTTTTTCTGTTTTGCCAGTTA
The DNA here is from genome assembly GCF_002776525.5 of Piliocolobus tephrosceles. Classification (NCBI taxonomy): domain Eukaryota; kingdom Metazoa; phylum Chordata; class Mammalia; order Primates; family Cercopithecidae; genus Piliocolobus; species Piliocolobus tephrosceles. Next base: position 31,820,217 of record NC_045444.1, on the reverse strand, counting down.
AGCAAAGATTCTTATTTAAGTGTCCACAGCATGATTGGTACTATTGGAAATGGAAACAATGAAAAGATTCATTTTTTAATTCAAAATGTTACCTTCCTTCCTTTTTCCTTCCTACCTTCTTTTCTTTCTGCAGAAGCATTCGTTGAACGTCACACTGTACCAGGCACTACTGCAGTGTGAATAGTAAACAATGTCTAAAATATGTCTAGCTCCTGGCAAAGCTCACAGTCTAGTGATGGAGATGGAATTCCCACTCATGAAACAATTGAGTAATTATATTCTGAACCATAAGGTATTAGCTAAAATTATACAGTTATATTGATAAGAAAAATAGTTGATCAGTTTAATTCATTAATTGAATTTGAGCAGAACTCACAATTCAAACCCCTAGGGATGAGTAAGAGAAGTAAACCTTATGGAAACTATGAAACATTGGAGAGTATATGTTCTGACTAAAAGGTTCATCAGTCTCTGTGGTTTTTTTCTTGTTTGATTATTTGTTTGTTGTTTTTTAAGAGGCTTTCCGGTAAAGACCAGAAAGCCTGCTAAACAAATTATAAAAGAGCTGTAACACTTAGTCCCTGTGCTGTGGAAGAATATTGTTAAGTAGAAATTCAAATTATGCATTGTCAAATTAGCCCATCTCCCTCTTTTTTTCCTAGAAATCTGGAATTTAAAATTATTTTCTGAGCTTTTTTGTTTTTTCAAGGTGGTAAATAAAATAGACTTTGGAAAAAGATTGTGTGGGACAAACAAAACAACCATGACCATGAGTTTGCAAATTCTATGTTTTTAAATTACAAAAGTGTAGGATTACCAAATGTGATAACATTTTTTGCAAGACAACTTATAACAAGTTTGATCAGAATTGGATTTGTCTCTGGGCATAGGAAAAAATGCGAAGCTACAAATTGAGAAGTACAACAGTAAAGAGAAGAGCAGAGGGGAGAGGAGTGGAGAGGGTAAAAGATAGGGGAAGGAAAGAAGGGAAAAATAATCCATTTATTCACAAATGCTGTCTTTGTGATGGCTTCATTTTTACCCTCAAATTTGTTAAAGAAGAAAAAAATGCGTTTTTTTTGTTGTTGTTTTTTTGGACTCAATTACAGAAATACTCCCAAATTGCATTTTCTCATGCGTGGTTAACAGATGTTTCCACAAGTTAGTGAGTTTACTCAAGTGTCAGAGGCTGGACATTTGTGTATAAAATCCTTCTTTAGTCAAAAAAGAAGCAAATTAGAGAAATATCTTACCAGTGTAAATATTTCAGATTGTAATAAACTCCGTAATGCCATAGCACATAATACCTGGCCAGAACACATTAACTTGTTCCCTCCAATTTCAATAGCAGTAGTATTTTCCTTTTTTAATTTGTAAAAACAATTCACACATAGCAAAAAATTTTTCCTAAATGTAGAAATCTACTAAAACTCTAACCTTTTAGCATGTGAACCTCATTTCTAAGTAGATAAATGACAGACTATTAACTTTCCTTTCTACTTCCTTTGAGTCATGACTTGACTTTCAAAACATTTGGTCAACCAGACTCAAAGTCTCCTTGCAGAAGAAACATTGAGAAATCATGTACTTCTCTCCTTTTACAATTCCCCTTCAGGGCAGAGCAATACAAGTGACCCTGGCTTTTGACAAACCTTAGCTGAACAAAGTGTAACAAGCCCTGTCTGTTTTGAGCAGAATTTTCTATTCTGACAGATACGGCTCAGGAGCATTTGATGTATGTTTGCTGGTCATAGATAATGGTGCATCTTGGGACCATTGTCATTCTTGTCAATAAAAAGGCCTGGGGGACATGCAACAAAGTTACCTTTTGATTCACCGTTTTTCTTTCCTTCACAGGACTTTTGTAAGCCTGTGGTCAGCTAGGTCATTTTATTTTATCCTGATGTGCCTTGATAATAGCATCATGTCTACAAAAAATTTGACAGGCCATCAATGTTTGTTTCTTTGACTCCTATGTTGTTTTTCAGTCCTCAATGTCAAACATACTTTGAAAGCTACTGAATATGTTGGTTGGGACTGTATTTGACAAGACATTTCTTCTTTGATAAAATTAAGCTCATGGGGGTTGATCTTTGAATTTAAGGTAATTTTTTGAGCAATGCAAGACACTCCATCATTCTACTGGTGGCACACAAGAAATGTTTGAAAAACTGGAAATTCTATTTAATTTAGCTAAACGATATTTTAAAATACGAGTTTTGGAGACTGGAACAAGAGCAAACTGTTAAGTGCAAAATGGACAAATTATGACTGTTATCACATTAAAATGAGGTCTACCCTCATACTTACTGAATTCTGGTACAATTATGAAAAATGCAATGTGCATGAATGTCTATATATGAAAGGAGGAGTTTACATAAAACTCAGTCTTCGAGGAAAGGCTGGCTATTGTTTCTGTTCTTAAAAACCAGTTGGAAGTATATGTTAAGAAATTATACTGAAGCTGCAGGATTACTTGAGGCCAGGAGTTCAAGATCAGCCTGGGCAACATGGCAAGACTCTATTTCTACAATTTCTGTTTTAATTAGTTGGGTGTGGTGGCATGCACCTGTACTCCTAGCTACTTAGGAGACTGAAGCATGAACATTGCTTGATGTCAGTAATTGGAGGCTGCAGTGAGCTCTGATCATACCACTGCACATTAGCTTTAGTGACAGAATAAGATACTGTCTTCAAAAAAAAAAAATACACAAACAAATATGTATATATATACACACACATATATGTACATACACAAACATATAAAGAATATATATGAGTAATATGCTATGAAATAATGAAAAATACCATTGAAAATATTTGAATGTCAAAGGGAATATGCATATCACAATGACATCCTTAAGGATAATATTGTACCATAAGGTTTTAAAGGGGTTTTTACATGCTGTGTCTGGTCAGATTGTCTGGAGTGTCATTTCTCCTGCTTTGAAGATAAGTAAACCAATGCTTAGAATGTGTGTGAGTCTTTTCATTGACAAAAATAAATTGACAAGTAGTTTGTATCAACTCCAAGAGTCTTTCCATCTCAACACAATAATATGTGCCAAGTCCTTTGCACAAAGTAAGAGCTCAATAAATGTCAGTTAGCATTATAAGAATTGGCTAGCATATATTGAAAATCCCTGTAGCTTACTGAATTATTTCAAATCTTCTTCTGAGAAAGAGAATATTTTTCTTAAATGTAATGAGAAAAATTATTCATGTACACAACAGTCATTTTAGCATAATCATATCAAGATATTCTAGTATAATCATTAAAATCAAATCTGAAAAATTTTAGGTTGGAATAGATATTTGTTTATATTTCTGATGGACGACAATGCATTGTTGATAATCACTTCAAATAATAGTTGATTCTTAGTCATTACATGGTATTGTGGTCTTTCAATATTAACCAGGAAAGTATATCCAGAAGTTAAATACATATTTAAAATAAGCATAAAATAGAATTAAATAAATAACCTTTCCAAATACAAGACTTTTTTTTTGGCCTGATACCTTATGCTATTTTGTCCTAATCTAAGCTATCAAATTTCGCAAATCATCATGTTCTACAGAAGGGTCCTTTCATGTCTTGAAGTACTTGGAAAATAGATAATGATCTCACAAGCTAGCACAGAAAAACAATTTGTAATTGGAACAATAGAATATTTGTAAACGGAACAAACAGAATCATCAGAATTTCACCTTGTCAGTGGGGCAAAATTAGTCATGGACTGAAGACTTCTCTGGGTTTGCCCTAAAAACTCAAAATCAAGCATCAAAAGAATCCAACTTACTCCAAGAACTTAACTGTGTGACAGAAGAGAAGCAAATACTTCTTTTAAATACGCAAGGAAATGCAGTAACCAACAAAGTAAATTTTTAAATGTGTTGGCTTATATCAGGAATGCAAGGTAGATTTAACATTCACAACTCATTTAATTATTTGACTGTATAACCGATTAAAAATGTTAAAAGAGCATATAATTATGTACAAAAAAGAAATTTCACAAAATTCAGCACACATTCATAATAACAACTTGCAGCAGACTAAGAATTCAAGAAAAGTTTTTCAATCTAAAAACAATAATTTATGGCTGGGCACAGTGACTCATGCATGTAATGTCAGCACTTTGAGAGGCTGAGGAGAGCAGATCACCTGAGGTCAGGAGTTCCAGACCAGCCTGGCCAACATGGCAAAGCCCCATCTCTACTAAACAACACACACAAAAAAAATTCCAGGCATGGTGGTGTGCACCTGTAGTCCAAGCTACTTGGGAGGCTGAGGTGGGAGAATGGCTTGAACCTGGAAGACTCCAGCCTGGGAGACAGAGCAAGACCTTGTGTTAAAAAAAAAAAAAAAAAAAAAGATAATTTATGAGTAATCTACAGCTAATGATAAAAAACTAAAAGCTTCTACTTTAAATTCAGGAACAAAAAAGGATGATTAGTCTTACTCTTTGTATCCAACATTTTACCAGAAGGCCTAGGCAATGCAATGAAATTGGGTAAAAAAGTACAAAAGATATACAGACAGCAACAGAACTGAACTGATTATATGATTGAACATATAGAAGAGCCTATAGAATGCACAAAAATTCAAATACTAAAATTAATATTAGGTACTTTTAAGGTAAAAGTTAAATATAAAATGTTATTGTGGCTGGGTGTGGTGGCTCACATCTGTAATTCCAATACTTTGGGAGATCAAGACCATCCTGGCCAACATGGTATAACCCCGTATCTACTAAAAATGCAAAAATTAGCTGAGCATGGTGGGGCATGCCTGTAGTCCCAGCTACTTGGGAGCCCGAGGCAGGAGAATGACTTGAACCTGGGAGGCAGAGGTTTCAGTGAGCTGAGATCGTGCCATTGCACTCCAGCCTGGAGACAGAGTGAGACTCTGTCAAAAAAAAAAAAAAAAAAAAAAAAAAAAGTTAGTGTTTTTCCACATTTAACAAATTTGAAATTGAAATTAAAAGTACTATTTTCAATAGCATAAAATATTCAATACTTAAGGATAAATATAACAAAATACATGTAAGATCTAAAGGTAATAAAATATATGTAAGTCTCTGAAAATTACATTAATTTGTTGGGAGAAATTTAAAAAGAGCTAAATAGAGAAAGGTATTATGTTCATCTATCAAAAGAATCAACATTGTTAAGATAAATTATCTGAAGATTCAATATAATCCCTATTATTTCCAATGAGATTTTATTTTTATGTAAAAATTGATGAAATCATTCTAAAAAGTAAATGATCTAGTATAGGTAACATAATTTTCAAAAAAGAACAAAATGGAGTTCTTAGAATACATTTCAAGACATTTTACACTTAGAATACTACATTTCAAGCTACAGTAATCAAAAGAATATGATATTGGCAAAAAGATAGACATATAGCTCAATGAAACAGAATATATTATTTGACACATAGATGCTCAATTGATTCTTAAGGTAATTCAGTGTGAGAAATTTAGTTCAATTAGTCCTAATTCTAAATTCACATAATCGTCTCAGTTTTCAGGTCTAGACTACTCTCCCTCATCAGTTCAAAAGCCTTTTGCAACCTGCAAACTTGGAAAGCATTCCCATGTGGATCTACTTTCAAACTCTTAGATTTGATTTGCTCCCACTCATCTGAGTCATTTACTCTTTCCCACTCTCTCTCTGTGTCATGAGATATTGTAGATTAATGGGTTTAAGATATCTTCTAATTTAGAAAGATTCAAGTTTTTATTTTGCTTTCTTATTTTTCCGGTAGTTTTGACGTAAGTTTTGAAAGAAGAAAAGGGCAGAAAGTGGTATCTCTAACCTATTCATTTATCTTTATTCCTAATTTTTCCTTGTCTCTCTACAGTCTGCATTATAATTAAATCTAGAGTTAAATATTTCTATCTGTATAGTGGAAGATAGTATCAGGATATTTTTATACTTGTTGAAGTTAAGCTGCCCTGGATTTCTCCAAATCATAATACATTCTATTTCTATTTTTTCTATGAAATAATCACTGTAATAGTCAGGGCTTATTGAGCATTTACAGCATTCCAAGCAATGGTCTTCAGAGTTAACAAAAATGAACTCCTGTGATCTTTGGAGGTGAGTAATATTATTATCCTAGCTTAACTGATAAAATAAAAGAAAACTGAGACAACAAAAGCTTAAGTGATTTTCCCAAGGTAATAAAATTCAGAAATAATTGTGTTGTAATTTGAACCCAAGCAGTCTGCCTTCAGAATCTGCATCTTTTAACTATTGTTTTACACAGTATCATGGAAATCAAAAGTAAAAACACCTATGCATACATATGCACACACACACAGAATTCATTTTTTAATGTGTTCTCTCTTCTTTTCTTTCTATGGCATTCCACTTAGAAACAAAAACTAGAATTTACAGGAAACTGGAAAGAAATCAACACAGTATTTGAGTAAATTACATTAGTGCTACATGTGTAAATCTTGTCTCTTTAGAACGTAAGGATCTACTATGAGGATCTTGAACTCAAAAGGGACATGGAGTTTCCCTAGGAGAGAAGCTAATGCCCAGCAGAAAAATTTGCTGATGACAGAAAGACAGCCTGTCAGTTCCCCAGTAAATCTGGTTGTCTTGGTTGATTAGCCTGGAATATGATCTTGATGTTCCCAGCAGAGGCTCCTTCCTTCCTTCCTTCCTTCCTTCCTTCCTTCCTTCCTTCCTTCCTTTCTTCCTTCATTTCTTTCTTCCTTCCTCCCTTCTGTCATTCCTGATAAGGTTTGGCTGTGTCCCCACCCAAATCTCATCTTGAATTGTAGCTCTCACAATTCCCATGTGTTGTGGGAGGACCTCATCGGCAATAACTGAATCTTGGGGGCAGTTTCCCCCATATTGTTCCTGTAGTGGTGAATAAGTCTCACAAGAACAGATGGTTTTATAAGAGGAAACCTCTTTAACTTGGCTCTCATTCTCTCTTGTCTGCCACCACGTAAGACATGCCTTTCACCTTCCACCATGATGGGGAGGCCTCACCAGCCACATGGAACTGTGGAATTAAACCTTTTTTTTTTTTTTTTTAATAAATTACCCAGTCTTGAGTATGTCTTTATCAGCAGCATGAAAACAGAAAGGTGTCCAAAAATGTGGAAGCAACTTCAGAACTAGGTAACAGGCAGAGGTTGGATCAGTTTTAAGGGCTCAGAAGAAGACAGGAAAATATGGGAAAGTTTGGAAGTTTCTAGAGACTTGTTGAATGGCTTTGACCAAAATGCTGATAGCGATATGGACAATAAAATCCAGGCTGAAGTGTTCTCAGATGGAGACGAGGAACTTGTGAAATGGAGTAAAGGTGCCTCTTGTTTTGTTTCAGCAAGGAGATGCGGCATTTTGCCCCAGCCCTAGAGATTTGCAGAACTTTGAACTTGGGGGAGATGATTTACAGTATCTGGTGGAAGAAATTTCTAAGCAGCAAAGGATTCAAGACATGACTTGGGTGCTGTTAAAAGCATTTAGTTTTAAAAGGGAAATAGAGCATAAAAGTTCAGAAAATTTGTAGCCTGACAATGCAATAGAAATAAAAAATTTCTGAGGAAACAATTCAAGCTGGCTGCAGAAATTTGCATAATTAATGAAGAGTCAAGTGTTAATCACCAAGACAAAGGGGAAAATGTCTCTAGGGCATGTCAGAGACATTTGCAGCAGCCCATTACATCACAGGCCTAGGGGCCTAGAAGGAAAAAATGGTTTCATGGGCCAGGCCCAGGGACCCCCTGTTATGTGCAACCTAAAAACTTGCTGCCCTGCTTCCCAGCTCTTTACCCAGGCTAAAAGGGGCCAAGGTACATCTTGGACTGTGGCTTCTGAGGGTGCAAGCAAGTCCCAAGACTTGGCAGCTTCCATATGGTGTTGAGATTGCAGGTGCACACAAGTCAAGAATTGAGGTTTGGGAACCTCTGCCTAGATTTTAGAGGATGTAAGAAAATGCCTGGATGTCTAGGCAGAAGTTTGCTGCAAGTGTGGGGCCCTCATAGAGAACCTCTGCTGAGGCAGTGCAGAAGGGAAATAGGGGATTGAAGACCCTGCACAGAGTCACCACTGTGGCACTGCCTAGTGGAACTGTGAGAAGAGAGCCATCATCCTCCAGACCCCAGAATCTCAGAATGGTAGATCCACTGACAGCTGGCACTGTGCTCCTGGAAAAGCCAAAGACACTCAACGCTAGCCCATTTATGGCTTTTAAGCAGCCAGGAGGGTGGCCGTACCCTGCAATGCCACAAGAACAAAGCTGCCCAAGACCATGGGGATCTACTTCTTGCATCAGTGTGACCTGGATGTGAGGCCAGGAGTCAAATGACATCATTTTTTAACGTTAGGACATTAACGTTAAAAACGTTTGACTTGCCCCGCTGTAGTTTGTGCTTGCATGGGGCCTTTAGCTCTTCATTTTGGCCAATTTCTCCCATTTGGAATGAGTGTATTTATCTAACGTTTGTACCACCATTGTATCTAGGAAGCAACCAACTTGTTTTTCATTTTAGAGGCTGATAGGCAGAAAGGACTTGCCTGGTCTTAGATGAGACTTTGGACTGTGGACTTTTGAGTTAATGCTGAAATGAGTTAAGACTTGGGGGACTGTTAGAAAGGCATGATTGGTTTTGAAATGTGAAGACATGGGATCTGAGAGGGGCCAGGGTTGGAATAATGTGGTTTGTCTGTGGCTCCAACCAATGTCTTCTTGAATTATAGCTTCCATAATTCCCATGTGTTGTGGGGGGAGGGATCTGGTGGGCAATAATTGAATTATGGGGGTGGTTTTCCCCATACTGTTCTTGGTGTGGTGAATAAGTCTCACAAGACCTGATGGTTTTATAAGGGGAAACCTCTTTTGCTTGGCTCTTATTCTCTCTTGTCTGCTGCCACGTAAGATGTGCCTTTCACCTTCTGCCATGATAGTGGGGCTGCCCCAGCCACATGGAGCTGTGAGTCTGCTAAGGCTCTTTTTCTTCAGAAATTATCCAGTCTTGGGTGTGTCTTTATCGTGAGCATGAAAATGGACTAATACACTGCCTTCCTTCAAAATTTGAGTGATCATCTAGCAAATTGTGAGAATAAAGTAGTTAAATAGGCACAGTTTCTGACCTCATTGGTCTGAATTTAATTGTTTAATTCGTAAGGTAATTATCCTAAAAAGTGAAAAGTACAGGTACTATGAGAAAGTAAAACAAGTTGGCTAACCCAGACTTGATAACCAGTCCTGCCTGAGAAAGTGAAACATAAACCAAAATCCCGAAGAGTTCAAATAAAACTGCCTTTTTTGTATGTGAAATTCCTAGATCTAAGCAACTAAGTTCAGTAAAATGTTAAAATAGGCAGCATGTCCTTTAACATAGAGTTTCAGGAAAAAAATTAGAATGGATAAACATTATACCATACTTTAGAAAACTTTTATACACTTTAGAAAAGTGACTTGACCTCTTTGAGGCTCAGTTGCCTCATCTGTAGTTGGTTTTAATCCAATGTCCCATACATGTTTGCTGAAAGGATTAAACAAGATTGCCTTTGAAAGAGAAGAGTCTCAAGCACATAGCAAGATGTATAATTGTTTCTTTCTTGCTTTATTTTTTATAATTTATTATTCTTTCAGCCTTAAGGTCTCTGGTCTCAGGCAACAGTCATGCAAACTACTTTACTTAAACTACTGTAGGCATCAGAGTTACCACAAAAGCAGCCCTGCTCTACAGCAAGTCCCCATGCATGCCAACAAACCTGATCCTATTTATGACCAGCTTGTTTACTTTGTGTTAGCAAGGGGTTGTTATTTTTCACTCCTCTTTAAAGGACCAAGAAAAGAGAGTAGTAGAGTAATAAATTTAAATCGAGGCTCGGTATGGTGGCACATGCTTGTAATTCCAGCATTTTGAGAGGTCAAATCAGGAGGATTGCTTGAGGCCAGGAGTTTAACACCAGCCTGAGCAACATACTGATACTCTTAAAAAAAAAAAAAAAAAAAAAAGGAAGAAATAGAGAAGATCTGGAAGTGAAGGAATGAAAATAAAGCTGGTTTATTTGGCTTTTCACAATGCCATAAGTCTCAGAACAGGCATCATTCCACAGTTTTCCACCCCAATTGAGGGTTTTGTTTGGGGGCCTTAAACCCTGGATAATGTACCATGGTTTAAGGCCTCCAAACAAAGCCCAAATCCATCCACTAAGATGGATCTTCTTCGAATAGGAGTTTAGGTTGTCCTATATTTTCTCAGGCCTACTCACCTCTATCCATCAGGGCACACTCAATGGTTCCTTTTCTTTATTTCCAAGTTCCTTCTTCTGCATTCTACTTGTGATATTCATCATGTTACCTTCACTCTCATTATCTGTACAGTGCTTTACAAAGGTAGTGTTTGTTTTTTACAAGGTAGTAGTTCTCTAGTGACTGAACCAGTCAATATTTAAGTATAAATAGACTAAAAATTAGGTTTACTGAATATTTTAATACAAGATATATGGTTAGTTTGTTTCTCCCAAATACAGCCAGAATCCAAGTTCAATAAAAATTGAATGATTTTCATCTCTATCTGCATTTATATTGGTATCAGCATCTGTTTTTTATCTATTAATATATGTAACCTTTTAGTGCTGATATTTTCCATTTTATCTTTTTGTGTTCACTCATGTTATCTCTGGATAACAATAGGACATAAATATGATTAAAAAAAGAAGTGTAAGGGCTCATATGTTTGTTCAAAATCACAGAAGAGGACATATCAATGCCCAAGTTAGACTACATATTTGGGAAATATGTATAACTCCCTCCTATAGGGTATCACCTTGGTGTTATCCCTGATGCCAGCCCTCATTAATTCTCAGTATTTGAAATCACTTCTGTCAACAATCTAGGTTAAATTCTCTGGAATTTTTCTCATACAATATGCTAACATTTTTCAAAAATTCAGTATATTCAAACCATTAGATGAATGTTCAGCAAAAAATCTGCCAGTTGCATTCAAATTGTAAAAAAAAGTTTATAATAATAAAAGCTTATCAAAATAAATCATGATAACATAGTGATTATAAACAGTATTAATTATTAAATATCAGAAATGGGATTATTTAGTTTTCAGTCCTTCAAAAACATATCTACATCTGACCTTTTAATATCTTGGGCCATGTGTCAGAGTCCACATTCATTTTTTATTCCACTTAGTATTTTTATTCAATAAAACAATTTGAACTCATAATTATAACTCTGGTAGCTAATCTATTCAGTAAGGAAAAATATTTATTGCAAATCTTTTATTTGCTAAGAAACACATGATATAATTGAATATATCAGATACATAGAATGCATTAGACAAAATTCCGAACTCTAGAGGAACTTGCATGTTAAAATGGGAAGACAGGCAACAAATAATCAAACAAGTAATAATAATCAACAAATAATCAAATTGGAAGTTTGTATACAACAAATAAGTTGATTATTTAGTAGATTAGAAAATGATGTTAACAAAAGACCATGAGATCTGCAGAAGAAGAAGGGACAGCTTTTACTTCCATAAGAACAATGCGTAGATTAGGGAGATCACCATTGAGTACAAATGAAAGTCGGCTTTCCAAAGAACAAAGGAGAAGCTTGGCTTAAGTAGAGAAAGCTCCTACCTCAAATTCTCAATCAGGTCCATTTATTCAAATGAAGGATTCAATTTTGTTTAGCTTTGTTTGGTCAAGATAGTCAAGCTCTGATTGGGTGGCTTCCCAAACCCTAATCAGAAGTCTGTGACAGATACTTTGTTCATACGACTGATTGGGGTGCTTTCTGGCTGCAGTTTTCCTTGGTTCCAGTCACAGGAATTGTTCTGGCTCAAAGGCATAAAGTAGTTTGTTTGTCAAGAGCTTCCTTTCTAAGAGCAAATAGTGTGTGACTACTCTTCTCTTACCCTGCCATGACCAGTTATTTCTGCTATCTAAACTTGGGTATCTCAGCCATAAGGAGTACCTGCTCTCTAGAGAGCTTAAGGTCTTATTTACAGTTGCATTTCACAGTGAAAAGTGCTATAAAGAAACAGAAAAAGAAAGAAAGAAAGAAAGAAAGAAAGAAAGAAAGAAAGAAAGAAAGAAAGAAAGAAAGAAAGAAAGAAAGAAAGAATGAATCAAAGTTTGCAGTGATGGGAGTGTTCAAGGTAGTTCTTACTGAGAAACTGAGATATAACAAAGTCTTGAAAGAGGCGAGGGATTTAGGCAAGTGAATATCTAGAGCAAGAGTGTTCCAGGGAGAGGGCATGGCTAGGGTAAAGGTTTAGTACCTGGCAATTCCAAAATACATTAATGAGGCCAGTGGGGCTGGATCTAAGTGAGAATGCAAAAAATAGTAAGAGACGAGTAGAATACACAGCAATTATATGGTGGCTCCATCAAATTGCTCTGAACATTTGAATGAAGCATGCACTTCACTCCAAAGACTGCTTTCCTTGCAGGAATAAATACTAGCTCAACAGCAGATCATTTGTATTTTCAAGGTTTGGTGATGGAAGAATACAATGACAAAAATTACAATTAACATGTAATTGATGTGAAAGTGCCTGTGTTGACAGAAACTGTATCCTCTTAGCTGATTTTTTGTTTAGTTGAAATGAGCAGTACCATGCTTTCATTGTATGGACAACTATTGAGAGCACTCAAAGCTAGAAGAAAGGCCAGGCACATTGGCTCATGACTGTAATCCCAGCACTTTGGGAGACCGAGGTGGACAGATCATGAGGTCAAGAGATTGAGACCATCCTGGCCAACACGGTGAAACTCCATCTCTACTAAAAATACAAACAATTAACCAGGCGTGGTGGTGCAGGCCTGTAGTCCCAGCCACTTGGGAGGCTGAGGAAGGAGAATCGCTTGAAACCAAAAGGCAGAGGTTGCAGTGAGCCAAGATCACTCCACTGCACTCCAGCCTGAGCAACAGAGTTAGACTCTGTCTCAAAAATAAATAAATAAATAAATAAATAAATAAATAAATAAATAAATAAACTAGAATGAAACAGCAGAGAATGAACTCAATGTACTATTTATCTCCATTTACTACTAGAGGGCGTCTCTTCCTATGCATTTTTCCTATCTGTGAGAAATAGTATTATATGACGGTGGTGATTTTTTTTTAAAAAAGATTATCATTTGTACCATAGTGTCCTTAGGAATACTGATAGCTCATGCTCAAATTCAAAAACATTCATACTATGTTCAGGAAGTAATAGTTTCATGCTATTCAAGACATTCATTTTGCTTATTTGAACATTCTTCTTGAAATCATAGAGAGGTGATTTTTTTTTTTTCTATCGTTTTCAGTTCCTTAAAAGGATATAAATTTATGTCATCCCTGATGGACATTTTTCCCCTCAAAGCTAGCATATTTCAGGGTGAAAAATAAATATACTACCTGTCCAAAGAAGTACGTGTAATTTTACATGATTGTGCAATGGTGCATAATAAAAGTGTAGTATATGATCTCCTTTTCTAAATTCTATTCAACATGAAATCAAGAAGGTTAAGTATATTGCTGAATGCTAGTTGATTTCAGCAAATAAAGTGGGGTAGGAATTTTTTTTTTTCAGGTACCAATTATTTAATTGACTTAACTGGCCCTTTCTTGTCATATATGTTAATGGTCCACACAACCTAACCCTGATGTGCTTTTTCAAAATCCATGTGCTAGCTAGGAAAATTGCTTATTCTAAATAAAATATCTCCTTTCCTGTAGCATGATATTTAGGGATGAATAGACAGTACTCTTCTTCTTTAAGTTTCCATGTAAAGTGCACATTTCATACCCTGAATCTCAGTATTTTCCTACAACAGCAGTTTCTGAGAGAACACACCTATGATGGTAATACACCTTTGTACTGAATTTTGTTGAAATGATACATTATTTACCAAAAGGGTAATGTGAAAGAACATTTTGCCAATGCCTCATGCTGTTTTATTTCCAAAAATAACTTTGTGCGAGTTGTAAATAGCTGACTAGAAGCATTTACTGTGCACCACTCTCACGGAAAGGAAACAAAGTGGTGGGTAAATATTGACTCTTCAAGGGAATCATCTAAGAAACTAGTTGGGATCCATCAGAAGTGTTAGGGGACAAATGGAAAACAGAGAATAACAAAGCTGGGAGGGCATCCACCCGCGATCACTGTGAAACCGGGAGAAGCTTCCTAACGTAGGGTAAGAGAGAGAGGGTAAGACCCCCCAGGGGATCCACACTTCCTACAGGGACCTGTGCAATTCTGAGAATGAGAGAACCTCCTGAAACTTCCAAACACAGGCCTCTAGACTAATACAAAGAGCATGTATTCATGGAATTTCTTCAGAGGAACCACTCAAGACTATGGGAAGCCCTACAGGCTTTGGATCCCTAAGGAGCCCAGCACCAGCTTCCATTACACTGATAGAGTCCACAGTCACGGTGCCAGAAGAAAGCAGACTGTTCCCAGTTCTTCTCGCCAGAGAAGGGTGGTCTCCTGCTTCCAGCAGAGTGGCCCACCTTTTCCTGAACCCTGCTGGTGCGCACAGTTCTGTTTTCCCCTAGAAAACACCTGGACGTTGTACTGTACAAGCCCTGTGCCTGCTGCTTCTAGTCAGTAAAGACTTGTAAGATTGAGTGGCTCCCAAGCAAGGGAGGACTCCCCCATTCTCAGAACACTGAGAGGGGTGAGATACCCAGGTTTGTGACCTGGCTGGGGAGAGCAGTGTGCCTCCCTTGGTAGGGCTAGTCTGTGAAGGGTGCAACCTGCCTGCCAGTCATAACCTCTGCCTGAGGGAGCCTCATGCATGGTCTGGAATTCCTAATGTATGGAACACTGGTGTGGGACCAGGGATCAGATAGAGTGCCTCCAAGGCCCAGGAGTGGTCTTAGGGAGAGGTTTATCTATCTCCCTCCCCAGTGTCCCACCCCCACCGACTCCAGAGCACTGCTGTGAACATGCTCAAACATGAAAGCACAGAATGGCTAAGAGCCTATCTATAGGCCATCACACTTAAGTGCTATTTCCTGGATCAGAACCCAAATTACAATACCAAAAGCATTTTGCCAGTACACAGTGCCTGTGAAGCCCAAGGCAAAAACTCAGCCACAAATAAAGATCCTGCACAGAGCCTTGACCCTCTGAAACCACCCAGAAATAGAGCCAACACGCTATACTCATCTTACATTACAGTTAAAGGAACAACAGTCCTGTCGGATGAGAAATAATCAGCACAAGAATTCTAGCAACTCAAAAAGCTGGGGTGTCCCCTGACTTCCAAGTAAACAAACTAGCCCCCCAGGAATTGTTCTTAACCAGATTGAAATGACAGACATAGAATTCAGAATCTGGATGGCAAGAAAGCTCACCAACTTCCAGGAGAAAGTTGAAATCCAATCCAGGGGGTCCAAGAAATACAGTAAAAGGATCCAAGAGCTGAAAGATAAAATGGTCACTTTAAAAAAGAACCAAACTGAATTTTCGAAATTGAAGAATTCACTATAAGAATTTAAAAGTACAGGCAGAAGCATTAACAATAGACGAGATCAAGCTGAGGAAAGAATCGCAGCACAAAACCAGTTATTTAAATCAACTCAGACAAAAATAAAGCAAAATTTCAAAATAAAGTAGAATTTTAAAAATAAATAAAACTTCTAAGAAACATGGAATTCTGTAAAGAGACCAAAATCTGTCACTCATTGGCATTCCCAAAAGAGAAGGAAAGAAAGTAAGCACCTTGGAAAACATGTTTGAGGATCTAGTCCATGAAAAATAATCCAATCTCGCTAGAGATGTAGACATGCAAATTCAAAAAATATAGACAACACCTGCAAGATCCTGCATGAGACAACATTCCTAAGGCATATCATCATCGTATTTACCAAGGTCAACACAAAAGAAAGAATTTGAAAGGCAGCTGGAAGGAAAGGTCAACACACTTACATAAAACTAGACTCCTGCATTTCACCATATACAAAAATTAACTCAACATGGATTAAAGATTTAAATGTAAGACCTAAAGCTATAAAAATCCTAGAAGAAAACCTAAGAAATACCCTTCTCAACAACAGCTTTGACAAAGAATTTATGGCTAATCCCCCAAAGCAATTGTAACAAAAACAAAAATTGACAAGGAGACTGATATGGTTAGACTTTGTGTCCCCACCCACATCTCATCTTGAATTTTAATTCCCAAAATCTCCATAATTTCCACTTGTCAATGGAGAGACCAGGTGGAGGTAATTGGATCATGGGGGCAGTTTCCCCCATGCCGTTCTCATGATGGTGAGTGATTTCTCATGAGATCTGATGATTTTATAAGTGTTTCGTAGTTCCTCTTGCATTCATTCTTCTTCCTGCCATCTTGTGAAAAAGGTGCCTTGCTTCCCCTTAACCTTCTGCCATGATTGTAAGCTTTCTGAGACCTTTTAACTGTAAGTCAATTAAACCTCTGTACTCTATGAATTAACCAGTCTTGGGCAGTTCTTTAAGCAGTGTGAAAAGGGACTAATACAGGGACTTAATCAAACTAAAGAGCTTTTGCACAAAAAAATCATAAATGGAGTACACACGTTGCCCAAAGAATTGGAGAAAATATTTACAAATTATGCATCTGACAAAGTTCTAATATCCAAAATCTACAAGGAACTTAAAGCAATCAACAAGTAAAAAAAATCTAATTAAAAAATGGGCAAATGTCATGAACAAACACTTCTCAAAAGAAGATGTACCAATGGCCAACAAATCAAAAAACTGCTCAGCATCACTAATCATCAGAGAAATGCCAATCAAAACCACAATGAAATGCCATCTTATACCAGACAGATGGTGATTATTAAAAAGACAAAGAACAACAGATGCTATTGAGGATATAGAGAAAAAGGAGTACTTAAACACTGTTGGTCAGAATGCAAATTACTTGAGTCACTGTAGAAGGCAGTTTGAAGATTTCTCGAAGAACTTGAAACAAACTTCCATTCAACACAGCAATCTCATTATTGGATACATAGCCAAAGGAAAATAAATCACTCTACCAAAGAAGACACATGCACTCTTATGTTTGTTGCAGAGTTGTTCACAATAGTAAAGACATAGAATCAACCTAGGTGCTCATCAGTGGTCGATTGGATAAAGGAAATGTGGTATATATACATCATGGAATACTATACAACCATAAAAGTAATAAAACCTTGTCCTTTGCAGCATAGCTGGACACAGCTGGAGGCCATTATCCTAAGCAAATTAGTACAGAAACAAATACCACATGTTCTCACTTACAAGTGGTAGCTAAACATTAAATATGAATAAACATAAAGATGGAAGCAATAAACACTGGGGACTACTAGACAGGGGAGGAGAGGAGGGAGGAATTAGCTAAAACTACCTATTCCATACTATGCTCACTGCCTGGGTAATGGGACTACCTGTACCTCAAACCTCAGCATCATGCAATATACCCATATAACACATCTGCAAATGTACCCCTGAATCTTAAATAAAAGAAAATAAATAAATGTAACTTTAACTTTGTTGCTAGTTTATGAGAGGTCGCTATGCTCTGTAAAACAAACAAAAACAAAACATAAAAGCAAGGAATGCTTTCTGCCCATGTTCCTTACAGAAAAGCAGACAAAGTTTCATAAGAGACAAAACCCTGAGTATTAAAGGTTAGTGGATTAGTGGTGCAGTAAAATCTGATTTTTTTCAGCAGACATTCTCATACTTCCCATCTTCAGTTTTCCATTCCAGGTTCTTGGGAAATTCATCATGCTTGCAAGAGTTAGTTGTCCTAGCATCATACAGATTTCTATTGTTTGTTAGCCCTAGTGTCCTATGCATAATCTGCTTACTATTTACTCCCCACTGTTAAGTCTCAGTTAACCATATTGAATCCTTTATCCATTTTGCTTCACTGGTGATGTCAAGTAGCACAATAATAACAAAAAGCAAAAGTTAACAAATATAACAACAATATAAAGATGACCTGAAAAAAATTCAGTTAAAAAAAGGTGAACACTATTCCCTAAATGTTGGTTGGAAGCACAATTGTGACCCAACATTACAACCCTTAAGAATATAAATATCATTAAGAACTACTGAAATTTCTGCAGAAAACATATTTAATTCCACGTTTGTGATGTTACATTCAAATCACTGATTTTAAAAAATTTCCAGTAAAGTTTAGCATCACTTGATAGGCCACTGGAAATTATCCATAGTAAATACCACAAAATTTGAGAAGCAAGTTCTTTGCCTTTTTTGAACAACATCTTTCCGCATTATTGTATAATAGCCTATATTTTTCTTGCTGGTGTTGTGAACTCAGTTTGAAATGTCTCTCTTTTCTTCTCTTTTCTGATTATTAAAATTCATCATAAACGTCAAGGCTCAGTTCAAATGACATTTTGTCCATGAATTTCTCTTAATCCCAGCTGTAAGAATAAACCCTACCTTGTATGTGTTCTTATAGCAAATAGTTGGCATTTCTCTTATAACACTTACCACATTCTACATTGTTTGCTTGTTTTCACCTTTAGGGTAAGAAAAATCAATTTTTCAAAGTGTTACAGTTAATTACTTGTAGAGAAGGACTAGACCCCCGATTTTTTAACTCTTGGTCCAGAATTCTATCTACTGCATTACACAGAACTGCTTCCTAAATATCATCAAATCCAGCAAATATTCCATTTTTATTAATCTTACTTCTTAAAAATTTGTTTATATCTTTATATCTTTTCTGTTTCTTGGTCACCTCAGATTGTAGTTTACTAACAGAAGGGGCAGTGCTTATTAGTGTATTTTGTGAAAACCTTAAAAAATTGTAAGCCCTCAGGTAATGAAGTGAGTCTAAATGATCATACAGAAGAGGAGAAAAGAGAGGTAGAGGAAAGAATTGAAGGATGAAGTGGGGAGAAGTGAATGTGATAGTAACCATAGGGTAAATGCTAATGTATTTCTTATGGATGTATCTCTTATTAGTAAAAAACACATTTCAAGGGTAGAGATTCCATACCTGTGGACTTTTGTCATGGGGTAGGGAGAGGAGGGTTACTAACAAACCCACAGAGCAAAAAGTATTTGAGGCACAACTGGGAATCATCATTAGATGGAATTAGCTTCATAATCACATAAGTGGGAATGAGGGAAAAAATATTTGGCAGTGAGGACAATGTTAGTAAATAGTTCTCAAGTGACTGAGTCAAATGGCTGCTTCCAATCAAAATCTGAATGTCACTCAAAACAGCATCTTACAGAACAGTAGCTTGTGTTCCCCATACAGTGCTTTTGTTATCCTCTCTCAAATTCATGTTGTGTTTTCCTGATTATTCTAAATATGAAACTCAGAATTTGTCTCCCTTACAACCATGATTGCATTTGTTTTGTTTAGGTTTATTTTTTCACTTGTGTTTCTCCATTAGCTTTCAAGCTCTGTAATGGAAGTTTCTAATTAGTTTCGAAGTGGCCAGAGGGTAAGGCAGTTGCTTGATTCTTCACACATGGCACTGTTAACTCCTAAAAGCTGGTTGAAAATCTAGCACTCTGCCTTGTGTTTTGAACAATGAAAATTTTAGAGGACTATTATCTTTGAAAATTATATATACTCTGGAGTTTACTTTGAACTGACAGTGTTTACCCTCAGTATTTGCAAAAATAAACAGAAAAATCTTTAAATACTAACAACCACATCTGATTCTTGATATTCCTTGGCAGCTAATCACAACTCCTTTGCAAGACTTTACCCATGACATGTAAATATTTGACAAGAAGCTAAATTAGAGTTATTTGAGATTCTTATGCATTTAATGATCCCTACTATAGGACCAGAAAGTAGGCTAAGAGTAAAATTAGGAAAAGTGCAAGGAAAAGTTCAAGGGATAAGAAAGTTCACCAACCAATATGGTGGCATGCTTTTAATAGCCTATTATATTGCTGCTAATGGGAAAATTCCATATTGTTGGTTCCTGCTCATGATATTACTTGCTATTAAGTTTGAAAAAACTTAAGTTTTATGTTATATAGCTATAAGTAAATGACACAAATAACTTTTCTGATCTCTCTTACATTTTTTTGTGTAAGACATGTCTGCTTTTGATTTCATGGTACTAAATTAGTTTGAATACCATTGGAGAGCGCTTTTTGTAGAATCAAAGGAGTTTCCATTGAGAAGGGCTAAACAAGTTTCTTAAAAACATGAGTTGCAAACTAAGACCCTCCAAGGTAAATTCAAATCAAATGTGTGTTATTCAGCTAAATAGACTCGTAGTAAGAAAAATGAAAATAATTTGCAAGCCTTTCAGCTGGACTTGTGCTCAGCAGTTTACCAAAATGCCCACATCCTCTTTCGTCATGCATCTCACTTGAATCACTTAGATACATTATCTGCATGTCTTCATCATTTGATAAGAAGGAAAAACAGATTTAAAGTAGATAATCAGTATGCCCCCAAACCATATAGCTAGTTAGCAGTAGAGCTGAGATTATAGCCTAAAGCTCTTACTTTCCAGATAAGAGCTCTTACCATTGTTTTCTAAAAGTTTAAATTCTATGGAGTATTTTGTAGGATGACATGATTATTGCATGTAATTGGATTTATTTCTCGAAATATTGAAGCTTTCAAACTATGTGTTTGTGAGTTTTGGTGGGGAAATCAGACAATGGTGGAGCTGAAGTTCTTTAGTGTACAGTTGAATATAGGTTGTCTCTCAAGTAAGGATACTTAATAAGACATCACTATACCTTCCAGCTATAAGTCTCTTACTACTGAGAATGACCATGAACCACAGAGAGGGTGAAAGCTTCCATCCATCATCTGAAGAATATTCAAGAAGCCATGATTAAATAGCTGGACACTGATGATATATAAATATGTTTGTTTTTTGATGGGAGGAACTGAGTGATGAATTTATTAGCACTCAGAGAAAACCTGGGGCTATAAAGGGAATACACAAACTATCATTTCATGAACATCAGGGTTAATAGGAACTAAAAAGTGACCGTGAGAGTCATTACACAGAGACAGCATTAATGAAAAACTAATGTTTCTTTGCCACATTTGTTTGGTTTTCGTGCTTTAAGCTAGACAAGTCAAATTTAAGAAGAATGCTTCCCATAACATAGCACGTAGGTTATCCATAGAAATCTCTTATCCATATCCCTTTCTAATACAGCAGACTGATGTTTGGAAACAGAAGCATGCTATTTAAATGGACTGTTCATCAGAATCTATTTTGTGGTATTAAAATCTTCTTCTTTGAATTCCTCTTCTTGACCCTTTTGGCATCAAGAAATGTTTAAAAGCATAAAATTCAAAATGAAAGAGAAGATGCTTAGTAATCTGTTGTATGTGCCAGGCTGGCAGTGGATTTTCAGGGCCAAGTGTTTCCCTGCAGATGATTCATTGACAAGAGGGGCCATCATAGTCTCAGAAGAACCAGAGCTTTGAATCTCTTAGACCAAAATATCTCACCAGTGAAAACTGGAATTTATATTTCTGGGTATCTTTTCTTCCCCTTTATCATTACCAATTAATATTTATTTGCTCCTTCCTAGAAATTTCTGCCACTGTTTGTTTAATGGTGTGTATATAGTTTTATAATAAGTGTGTTAACACTTTGTATAATTATTATGTGTGCTCCTGCATGCTCTGGAAAACTGTTAGGTTATTTTTGTCTTTTTAAAAAAAATTTAACCAGCGGTAATGTCTTTAAGTCTTTGTGTTATTCACATATAATGCAAGTTGACAAGAACTCTGGTGAATGGAACAGAGCATGAAAAGCCTGTATTTAAAAATCTGTGCTTAAGTAACTGAGAAGATCACATTGTTTTCTACTCTTAGGACCATCTCTGTGGTAACTGGCACATAGAGAAGAATTTTCCATGTGATGCAAGAATGTTATGGAGATCTGAGTAACAGGTATATTATATTTCACAACAGGATGAATGTCAAAACATATTATTGTTTTGATGATAACATATGGATGAAGTATTATCAAAAGTATTTGTGACAACATTTGATGCAAGGATAACAGTCTGAAGTCTATTAGATATATGCATTGAGCAATCAATTGATAAATTGATACACCAATAGAATATAGGTAGGCAGATAGAATGATACATGTACATATACATATGAGAGGAAAGAGAGTAGGAGAAAAAGAGGGAGAGAAGACTGTAGTATATCTATACAAGACATATAATAAATTGATATTTTGATGATAGAAGTATCCTCCTCAGATTTTCAACTTATGGCTTGCAAAGGTGTCTCTCTTAGTAGACATTGAGACTGGAAGGGATCAATGCCCAAGACCATTTTCCAGAGTTCTGTCCAAATGTATAATGGAGCCAAGGAGATGGAGACCAAAATATCAGCTTTTGTCCTGACAGAGGTGGAATAATGTACATTATGCATTATACAGTCACTGGCTTGGATGTAAACTGAGGCCTTTCTGTACAAGAGCAGAGTCTTTACCTCCAGTTTATTAGATAGGAGAAAACAAGAGTACAGATTTCAGATCCATAGTAAGAAAGGGAGGAAGAAACGTAAACTTCACATGTCCAGTTCCTTACTTCAAACTGTACCAATCAGATAGCTCACTGTTCATGCAGTAGTAAGTACGGACTTCAGAATCACTTTTTTTATCTCTGACTTTAAGGCCATTATTCCTTGATTTTCTTTCCTGTGCTTGCTTTCATTTTTACAAAGTGTATTTATTCATGTTTAAACTATTTTATTACATTGACTCTATGCTGGCACCTCTTACTGTTTAAATTTAAATTATTTTGATTCATATATTTCACTCTTATACATTTCTGATTTTTTAATTACTCCAGCTGTATAGAACAGCATTTTAAAAAACACTTTTTTAAAATCTTTCTTTAAAACTTTTCTTGGTTCAACAGCAATAAAATGCCTTTTTTTTTCTTTTTTTTTTTTGAGACGGAGTCTTGCTCTGTCGCCCAGGCTGGAGTGCAGTGGCCGGACCTCAGCTCACTGCAAGCTCTGCCTCCCGGGTTTATGCCATTCTCCTGCCTCAGCCTCCTGAGTAGCTGGGACTACAGGCGTCCGCCACCGCGCCTGGCTAGTTTTTTTTTTGTATTTTTTTTTAGTAGAGACGGGGTTTCACCATGTTAGCCAGGATGGTCTCGATCTCCTGACCTCGTGATCCACCCGTCTTGGCCTCCCAAAGTTCTGGGATTACAGGCTTGAGCCACTGCGCCCGGCTAAAATGCCTTTTAATAAATATAGTCAACACAGATATACCATAGAAAAGAAACAAATTACAAAAGCATATGCACTGTTTATTAAGGATACACATAGGCAATGATAGTGGAAATCCCAGTTCCACAACAGCTGGCCGGTCTTGTAATCAAAGAAAACTCTTAAGAATAAAGTAGCGATTCCCTCACATGAGATGCTACCACATACATTTAATGCAGAGTCTCAATTAATATTTATAGTTTTTAATGTGACAAATTACTTCATTTTTTGCTTAACTTCTCTAGGTTGAGTGTAATAATGCTACTTACAAAGGAAAATGTATAGTAAAATTTGTCTATGTATCCAGAATAGAGAAACCAGTCATACTGAGCTTCTATTCCTGGAAGCTCTGTTCCAGGAAGAATAGACTTTAAAACAATTTTAGCAAGCTAACAGTATTTGTTGTTCATGTTTATTCAAAATTAAGCAAGTGATGTCGCATGTTAAAAATGTGTCTTTAGTTCACCAGTAGAAATTCTAACAATTTATACTACAGATTTATGATTTAGTTTCTATTACTGTTTAATAAAATAAATGCATTCTGGTTCCTTGAATCTTCTATGAACAGATCTTTTAAAATTAAAACATATTCAGAATATTCTAAATGGTTTATTAGGTGCTCCATGATAAATCTGGCAAATATATAGTAACAAAATTATCATTTACCTCTTTAATAACTGTTGCCAAATTTTTGGAACATGTCATTACAATCTATAAAAAGTTTCCCACTTCTTACTTTAATTTTTACTCATTAACTTTTTTCAACCAATGGAAAAAGAAACTTGCATCACATTCTTGCATAAGCAATAATATTATTAAAATAAACATATCAGACAGATAAGTAAATGTGGCTGCTTTGTTTATATGTTGTTCACAGTTGAGGTCAAATTGGTTTCTTACCGGACAAAAACACAATGAGATCTTTGCTTAGTGGATAATTTCTTGACACTCTTTACCTTCAATAACCTTAGTAACTCAGCCTGCAGTAATAGTTTATAATAAGAAGTTTCTGTTTTGTCATCTAATGAAAAATATCAAACTTAATTCAGTAGCCTTTAAATAATTTACAATTTTACTACATCACTAAGCATACTCTTTAGTCAAAATTATAATTTCTTTAAACATAACTTTTTCAACAAGGAAAGCATTGTACTTCTTTCTATTCTGGTGCAAGCTCTTTAATTTGAATAATTTCTCCAGAAAGTTTTCATGACACTGCAGCTGTGTCATTGAAAAATACTTGTGCCCCAAATTTAACTTTCAAACTGCATTTGTCGGTAATGCATGCAGTCACAGCTTTACAGAGTGCAGAGCTAATTGTGTTTGTTAAAAATGAAGCAAAAAATAAAATGAAATCTCCCATCATAAAGTCATCACACTTAAATTGTTCTTACAGTAAAGGAAGTGCCCTTTAAACAGTATTTGCACATCAAGCTCTCAGGAAAAATACTTTACTAGCTTTATTTGTTCTTCTAGCTCATCCTCAGTTCCTGAATATGTTTTAATGTTTTATGTCACTGGAAAGTGGTACTTGAGTTACCTTCTTTGCAGCAGTCCCTCATCATTTCTAAGAAAACACATTTGATGCAGTATTTCACTGATGTCTTTGTAATTGCTTATGTTTTTTTTCAGTCTTAGCAACCCAAAGTGCTACTTTATAAGAAACCAACAATGCACTAATGTTTATATGTAAAATATTTAACATCTGCTTCTGTTGACTTTATTTTAATAATCTGTCTTTCAAATAGTTCTTTGGTTTTGAACTTATTTCCATATGTCTTTTATGTTAATACCATTTAAATTTTGAAAGTTAATTGCCTCATTAGCTGTTGCATTTTCACAAATAATTCAATGTTGTTTTAGCATGTTACTATCAATTACAATAAATATATGAGAGATCATACTCTTAAGTAAAACTTGCATGAACTCATTTGATCCTCATGCCTTCACAATTATTTCTACTGTCATCATTTGGTTTACTCTTGCTGCTGCAGTCTCAAAGTTGAGGCTTTTTACTATATGCAAATTAGGGTTAAAATGAAGATTACAATGTTTACTTCCCTAATGTAGCCAATAATGTTAAGCTATAAATGAAAATTAAAAAAAAAAAAAAACACGGTTGATGAAAATTTTGAATGATTGTAAAAGTTGAAAGTTACAATAAATTGACTATCTTGCTTATAGCTATATAACAACCAAAACTTACAATAACCTATGCTGTATCATGTTTCCACTGTGCTTGTCAGCACAGGCTACTTACCACGCAGCTTTG
The DNA here is from genome assembly GCF_002776525.5 of Piliocolobus tephrosceles. Taxonomy (NCBI): domain Eukaryota; kingdom Metazoa; phylum Chordata; class Mammalia; order Primates; family Cercopithecidae; genus Piliocolobus; species Piliocolobus tephrosceles. The sequence continues at coordinate 31,794,701 of NC_045444.1, read as the reverse complement.
ATAACACCCATGCAATTCTTTATCCTGTTAACCACAGGGCTCCACTTGTCGGTCACTTGGATGATAAAGTCACTATAAAACTTTCTAAGTATTTTTTTCTGATTTGTGTACCTAGCACGGCTCCACGGACCATTGTTTTCTGCAAGGCATCGTGATTAGAGGAAATTTCAGCCAGACGTAGAAGTGCCAGTAGGTTTCAGCTGTTCTCCTCCTGCTGTTCCTCATTTCATGCTTCTTTCTCCTGATAAAGAGTAGCTATAGCCTTTCATCAGATCTTCAGCTGGGTGTCAGAATTGTTCTAGATCGCTGATTGATGCAGGCTTCCTATTATCTTACTTTTTGAACAGGTGTGTCTAGCCTAGTCCATTGTAGTCCTTCTGTTCCCATCTCACCATTGTATGGTAAGAGCAAGGGGCAATACACCATTTCCTTTCAGTTGTCAAAACTCCAGATCAGTAGGAGCCACTGATGTGAGGTCTCAGTCTCATCCAGATCCTGAACCACTAAAGTTCTGTTTCTTCTGGCACTAGGATTTTATAGATAGTGGTCCTTTTTATTTATATTCACTTATTCTACTCATTGCAGTCTATTCTGGTCCTAGTCCTTTTCTTTTCTGTGATCTTCATATTTTCTTTCTAGGAAAATTTTGTCTTTTATTTTCTTCCCTCTCACTGAAATTTGTTTTGGGGCAGTGATGGAGAGGGCGATTGTTATTCTCTTCCTCCCTGCCTTCCTCCTTTTCTTCCTTCCTTCTTTCTTTTTTTCCTTCTTTCCTTCCTTCCTTTCCTTTCTTTGTTCTTTCTTACTTTCCTTTCTCCTACCCTCCTTTCCTTTCTTCCTATCTCCCTTCTCCCTCCCTTCCTTTTTTACATCACCTATGGTTACCTAGCTAAGATTTTTCCCCATGACCCTTAAAGTCTGTCTATATTATGTTCTCACTCCTTTCTGTAAGTGCCTTTATCACCCTAACTTTATCTAATCACCACCTCATTACTTTCAGCAGTTGTAGGGTATATGTTACTGCTGCAACAATCTCAAATATCTTTTTATTTGGGATTCTTCAACCTAATGTAATCATTTAATTTTTTAAAAATCATTTGTCTATTCAGTTCAGATAAGTGGATTTTTTTTTTTTTTTTGGTATCTTGGTATCTTCTTTGCAACTTTATTCTCTTACCTGGACCTGCACTAAACACAGATAATTTCTTTATTCAAATCTTATCTAATGTGAGATATAGCACACATACATCATACATATAAAGTTGCATAAGGCATACATTTAGAATATTAAAAATAATTATGAATTTTAAACCCATGTAACTATCAAGCAAATCAACCTATAGAATATTAGTGGCAACCCCAAGTTTCTTATTAGTTATTTTTTTCTTGATCATACATATAACACATTCATTATAAAGAAACAACTTGCCAACATTCAAGATAATCATATTTTGATAGTCAATATGGTTATTAATATAGATTAGTTTGCCTATTTAGATCTTTAGGTATGGAGAAAATAGTGGGAATTACTGGTGTTTTTTTTTTTTTTTTTTTTTTTTTTTTTTTACTAAATACATATTTTAGAATTACATTACAGTATTTTTATCTAGTTCCTTCATTATCCATGTTATGTATATCTGTGCTACTCAGAGTAGATTCAGAAATTATCAGTCCAGGATAAATGTAAATGAACATACAAGAATGTAAATCAATGCACTAAATCTTTATTGAGAAATTCTTGCTAAAACAAACAGCAACAGCAACAAAAACAAAGCCTAATATGCTAAGTGAAGTATTTTTTATTATGTTACAGGATCCTTATGTCTTTATAGAACACTATCAAACATTTCTTGTGCCTGTGCCAGTTAAGGGACATTTTAGGTAGAATTACTGTATAGTATTCCATTGATTAATATACCATTAATTATTATCTGTTGTACTGCAGATCGAAAGTTATGTTGTTTCCAGTTTGGGGCTATTTTAAAAAAAGATTCTAGCTACTTCTATAGTGTGTGCAATCAAAAGTAGATTTCCACTCTCTTCAAATGTATTGAATAGAATATAATATTTTCCAAAATAGCTGATTACATTTTTATGTCCTTAAACAATGTATTAAAAAATCTACATTGCTTCATATCATCAGCAATACTTGATTTGTCATATGCAGGATTGAATGGAAAAAAAAAAAATCCAATCCTTGATAATGTCACATTTTAAAATGTTTGCCAATCTGTTTGGTATTTAATGGAATTTCATGGTGGTTTTAATGTTTATTTCCATATTATTATATTATGGTGTCATTTGAGGAACAGAAATCCTTAATTTTAACGTAGTCAAATGTATCAGCCTTTTCTTTCTTGCTTAGTGGCTGTGATAGTACTGAGTATCAACTTGATTGGATTGAAGGATGTAAAGTATAGTTCCCAGGTGTGTTAGTGAGGGTGTGGCCAAAGGAGATTGACATTTGAGTCAGTGGACTGGGAGAGGCAGACCCTCCCTCAATCTGGGTGGGTACTATCTAATCAGCTGCCAATGTGGCTAGAGAATAAAAGCAGACAGAGGAACGTGGAAGGACTAGAAATTTTGAGTCTTCTGTACTTCATCTTCCTGCCATGCTGGGTGCTTCCTGCCCTTGAACATCATACTCCAAGTTCTTCAGCTTTTGGGCTCTTAGACTTACACCAGTGATTTTGCCAGTGGTCTTCAGCTACAGACTGAAAGCTGCACTATTGGTTTCTCTACTTTTGCAGTTTTGGGACTCAGACTGGCTTCCTGTCTCCTCCGCTTACAGACAGCCTATTGTGGGACTTCACATTGTGATCATTTGAGTCAATTCTCTTAACAAACTCCCCTTCATGTATTCATCTATCCTGTTAGTTCTGTCCCTTTAGAGAACCCTGACTAATATAGTGGTTATTTTTGCCTTGATTAAAGGAAACGGCATACACAAAGTAATATGCTATTTTTCTATATTATGCTTAAAATCATTATAGTTTTTGCATTTCACACCTAGGTGTACGCTGGCATCAAGATGACTATTCTGTGAGATAGGGTTCATCTTCTTTCCCCACCCTCACTTTCTTTAGTAACACCATTTCTGTAAATCCAGTGTTGATATACACACAGATGTGTGCTTCTTGGCTCTCTCTTCACTTTCGTTGTTCTAATTTTTCTATCCTTGTGTTAATATCATACTTCATCTAAATTTACAATTTTTGATATCAGCTAAGTAAGATTTTTCCTAGGGGTTTATTCGTTTATCTAAATTTTCCAATTTGTTTGCATAAAGTTGTCCATAACACCCATAATGAAGGTTTTGTTGTAGAGAGCCTAGATGCTGTTATCATCCTCTTAAGAGGGTTTTTGCTTTAGAGAAAAACTAATGTGGTTAGACTCAAACCAAAAACTCTGCCCTGCCTGCCCATGGATAGCATATCAAACCTTGTTCCAGGTTGTTTTCAACTTACTCTATAAATGCATGCTTCACAGGTGGGCCAGAAATATGAACAGAATTTATACACAGAAATTTTGGACCCCTTCACTATTTGTGGATCATTCTCTCTCCTCTCTGAAATTCCCTGACTCACTGGCAGCTCTGGCTATACAGCTCATTCCTTGTTTGTTTGTTTGTTGTTTGTCTGTTTGTTTCCCAGCCAGAATAATGTAAGACATTCTATTGAACTTTTATTGTGGGTCACTAGCTTCAGTTTAAAGCTCTCAAAACAGGAAACTCACCCAGGCCACAGTTTTCTTTAGGTTTTGAGTTTTCTTCAAAATTGGCCAGCTTTTACTTTCCAGATGCTCATGTTTTGCCCAAATTTTGCAGTTTTTACCTGTGAGATGTTGGTTTGTTAGGAAATTATTTCTAATACTGAGAGCAGCACTCCTCCTTGTTGCTTCTTCAAGGTCAGCAAATGTCCTCCAGGTTTTCATTTTCTCCTTTATTTTGGCCATCTTATGATCTCTTTGATATTTTCAAGAAAAAAAATTGATCAAGTGTGGGTTTTTTGGCTTCTTTTGGTGGGGTTTGTTTTTTGTTTTTTTGTTTTTTAGCTTTTCCTCTGGGGGCAGGTTGACCCAAATACTGTAATTCATTTTCACTGGATGGGTAAGTCATCAGGTGATTTCCAGAGCCATTGGTCATCTATGTAGTTTCCTTATATTAGCTAATACCCTTTGTCTCTAAATGATGTTGGCTTCTCAGGTAGTAGAGCTTACGGAATTCGGTTTTTGTTGATATATGCAGTAAAACTTCACAGTAAAGGGAATCTGAAAATTCAGTTTTCTAAAATGGACATCGTATTATAGAGGGCGTAATTGAGATGATCCTGTGCAATAGTTGAGGGTGTCTTTGAGTGTGGATGAGATTCCAATTCTTTCAAGTTCCAAATGCTGTGTGGTCCCACCCCGTGGTGCTTGTCAGCTTCAACTTCAATAGTATTAGAGGAGATTGTTGGTTCTGTGGCTTACTGGAGCATGTAAACAGTGTTTGTGATTTCAGGAGTCTTCTGGTTAATTGCTTATATTCTGAAAAGGAAGAATTTGGGTAGAACACCAGAGCTACAGGGCTTATGTCTGCCTTTCATTCCTTCCTGGAGTGGGGCTTCCTATTGTTTTGCTGCTGTGCTGGCCATTTCCACCAACTACCTCTTTACTCCCATTCCAGCAGTGAAGAACTTTGACTTTCCTAGATTGAAAACTATAGCTGGTCTGAGGACTGAAGTTAGCATCAATCTTGTTATATCAAAACAATTTATTACACTGGATTAATTACTTTGAGGATTTATTGTATATTCCAGAATTCAAGCTCCAAACTTGCATGATAAATTTACTAGAAATAATAACATAATTATAATGCCCCTCAGGCTAGTATTCCATTCTAAAAGATATGAACAAATTTGACCCATCTAAAGTTTACTCTTCCAGAATGCCTGAGCATTTCCTTTTTATTAGGTCAGCAATAAGACCAGTTAACTACAGATCTTAAATATAAGCTTCTATTTACTCCCAAGAAAATTATTTACTATATGATTGTCTTTTGGTCTTATTCAGAAAAACAAAACAACAAAACAAAGCCACCACAAATTGCCCTCTTTCTGAGTAGTTTCAATAAATATGCCTTTTCCTCCCAGTTATATTGAGATATGATTGATGGATGAAAATAGTATCTGTCCAAGGTGTAGAACATGATATTATATATATACATTGTGAAATTATTATCACAGGTAAGCTCATTAACATATCTATTGTCTCATGTAACTACCTTTTTTCTTGTAGGAATACTTAAGATGTATTCTCTTAGCAAATTTCAACTATGCAATACACAATATTATTTATTACAGTCACTATGCTGTACATTAAGTCTCTGGGACTTACTTACCTTACATTGACCAGCATCTCCCTATTAACCTCACCCCCTAAGCCCTGGTAACCACCCTTCCTCTCACTCTATGAATTTGATTTTTTTAGATTCCACATTTATATAAGTGAGATCATAAGTGTTTTTCTTTCTATGTTTGGAGTATTTTATTTAATATCCTCTAGGTCAATCTATGTTGTCACAAATGGTGGACTTTCCTCTTTTCAATAGCTGAATAATATTCCATAGGTAGATAGATAGATAGACAGAGAGAGAGAGAGAGAGACAGAGACAGATGGTTATAGTGATATCTCTCTCTCTATATATATAGAATATATATACACATACTACATTTTCTTTATTCATTAGTCTGTTGACAGACACAACTTATTTCCATATGTTGATTATTGTGGATAATGCTATGATGAACATGGAAGTGCAGAGATTTCTTTGAGACAGTGGTTTTACTTCCTTTGAATATATACACAAAAGTGAGATTACTAATTTTTTAGGAACCTCCATACTATTTTCTGTAATGTCTGAATCAATTTTTACCAACAATGCATAAGGGTTCCCTTCTCTCTACAATCTCATCAATCCTTGATATCTTTTGACATTTTTATAATAGCTATCCTAACAGGTGTGAGGTGATATCTCATTGTGATTTTGATTTGCGTTTCTCTCATGATTGGTGTTGTTGAACACATTTTCATTTTTGGAAAAGTGTCTATACAGGTACTTTAACCATTTTCAAACAGGTTGTTTTTTGATATTGAATTGTATGAGTTCCTTACATATTTTGGCTATTAACTAACCCCTTATTATATGCATGGTTAACAAACATTTTCTTCCATTTCACAGACTGCCTCTTCATTTTGTTGAGTATTTCCTTTGCTGTGTCCAAACTTTCTAGTTTGATGTAGACCCACTTGTTTATTTTTTCTTTTGTTGACTGTGGTTTTGACTTCATATCTCAAAAAAATTATTACCAAGACCAATGTTGTGGAGCTCTTCTCCTTATGTTTTCTTCTAGGAGTTTTACAATTCATGTCTTACATTTAAGTCCTTAGTAATTTTGAGTTGATTTTTCATGTATGGTGTAAAATTAGGAACCAATTTTTTTTCACATGAAGATGTGGTTTTCTTATTGAAGAAACTATCCCTTCTCCATTGAATATTCTTGGTACCCTTGTTGCATATTAGATGATCATCTACCTGTGGGTTTATTTCTGTGCTTCCTATTTTACTCCATTGGTTTATGTGTGTCTTTTTATACTAGTACTGCTTGATAAGTAGAGCTTTGTAATATAATTTGAAATCAGGTAGTGTGATGTCTCCAGCTTTGTTCTTCTATCTCAAGATTGCTTTAGATACATGGAGTCTGTTGTACTTCCACACAAATTTTAGGATTGTTTTTTTCTATTTCTGTGAAAAACTCCATTGGAATTTTGATAGCGATTGCATTGAATCTGCATATTGCTTTCAGTATAGACATTTTGACAGTTCTTCGAACCTATGAATATAGGATATCTTTCTTTTTATTTGTGCTTTGATCTCTTTTTATATTTCAGTGTGCATATTTTCCACTGTCTTGATTAAATTGATACTTTAGTATTTTTTGATGCTTTGGTAAATGGAATTATTTTCTTAACTTTTTGTTCAAATAGCTTGTTGTTAGTACATAGCAATGCAACTGGTATTTGTAGGTTGATTTTGTATCCTACAATGTTAATGAATTTGTTTGTTAATTCTAATAGATTTTTTGATGGAGTCTTTAAGGTTTTCTATGTATAATATCATGTCATCTGCGAACAGATAATTTAATTCTTTCTTTTCTATTTTGATCCTTTTTATTTATTTTTCCCTTCTCATTTCCCTGGCTAGGACTTCCAGTACTGTATTGAATAGAAGTGGTGAGAATGGATAACTTTGTCTTCTTCCTGATATTAGATAAGAGGTTTTCAGCTTTTCACCATTGACTGTGACGTGAGCTGTGGGCTTGTCATATGCAGCCTTTGTTGTGTTAAGGTACATTCCTTTTATACCTAATTTGTTGAGAGTTTTTATCATGAAGGATGGTGATTGTTGTCAAATGCTGTTTCTGCATCAACTAAAATGATCATGTGATTTTTGTCCTTTATTTTGTTAATATGATATATTACATTTATTGATTTGCAGATGTTGAACCACACTTGTTTCATAGAAATAAATCCCAGTTTATTATGCTCTGTGATCCTTTCAAGGTGCTATTTAATTTAATTTGCTGGTATTTTGTTGGAGGTTTAAATGTATGATCATCGGGGCTATTGGCCTGTAATTTTCTTTTTTTATACTGTCCCTGTGTGTCTTTAGTATCAGAGTGGTATTGGCCTTATAAGATTAGTTTGGAAATGTTCTCTCCTCTTTAATTTTTTGGAAGAATTTGAAAAGGAATGTTGTTAGTTCTCTTTAAATTTCTGGTAGTATTTATCAGTGAAGCCTTAAAATCTTTGGCGTTTCTTTGATGGAAGTTTTTTAAAAATCACTGGTTCAACTGAACTACTCATTGGTCTGTTTAGATATTTTATTTTTTCGTAATTCAGTCTTGGTAGGTTATGCTTCCCATCAGGTATAAATATGTGCATTTTCATGAAGTCTATTTGCAGGTTTGATAGCAGATACTTTAATTCTGTGCTTTTTGACAAAGGATATGGTATTGGGTTCTAGAAGTGGTCATTCAAGATCATCCAGTTAATTAGAGTAAAGGCCCTTCTCTCTTGATGTAAACATATTCATCAGCTGCAATTGCTACTACCTACTGACAGTCCTATGGAGAAAATACCGTCATGGTTTCAAGATGCATTAATTTGGAAATAGTACTCAAAACTGTTGTATTCTCAATTGCATTTGAACAACAGAGCTATAATCCTAGAAGCCATGTATGGGTTCTGGGAGAAAATCTTAATACATTTCAAAGTTTAGTCAATCATCATATTTGTGTTAATATCTAGTATCAACAGACAAATAACTTTCTTCCTTCATAAAAGCTGTAAAAACAACTAGGAAATGTATGCAATGCTTACCAAATTCTGCAGCGAAAGTCAAAAGGGGTAGAAGAGCATTAGGAAATACCTGGACATTAAGAATAAGTTGACTTCAGTTTATTGAGCACCTCACTTTGGGATAATTTAAACAGTGAGGCTTTTCAAACTAGGAAAAGTGAAATGTAGTACCTTTGAAGAGAAAATTAATTTTTCACATGTACAGAATAGGATGAGGAGACTATACATTTGAATTAATTTTGTGTGAAATCCAAGTAAAATTTTAAACCTAAAAATACAGAGAAAATAATTACCTATTTAATTGTACGTTTTATAAATTTAAAAAAATTAATTTAAACAAATTCAGCTAAATCTACTTAGCACAAATTTTAATGCCTATCATTTTGAGAGAGAGAGAGAAAGAGAATTGTCTTGGAATTAGAATTTATATAGCCTATAAATAAGCTACAAGTATGTAAGAAGATCAAGGTATAGAATATTTGTATTACAATGACATCTAATTCTAAAATGGCAATTTTCTTGCTTATGTTATCATGATTAAACTTGAAAACATATTTTTCTTAGAATATTATAGAAATTATAATTGGATTATTTACAATAATAGTATTTTGTAAATTTTAAGATTCTTAAACATATTTGAAAAACAAAACAAAACACATTATGCAAACTGTTTCAGAAATTCAGTCTAATAAACCTATCAAACAGTAATTCCAAGTAAATGGAGTAATATAGAAAACATTTTCTGTTAATAAGTAAGTCTCAATTAGCCAGAGACATTTCCAACATTTCAGTCTTTTCTGTTGCAAATATTTCTAAAAATATTGATATGCTATCTTTTTTACAAAATAATATAAACAACATTATTTCCTATTTTTGAATCTTGTAGCAATACAAGATTGAACCCAAGAGGCAGAGGTACCATTATTTTTCACTGTATCATTTCTGTAAACACATATGGGGTAGGAATTTAGATTATATCCTTTAGCTGAGTGCATTGAAATAAAGACTAGAAAAGCCATATTCTATTTGCCAAAGCAAGTCACAAAATCTGTTCCTACACAGGGGAATAGACAAATAGACACCACCTATTGATAGTAGAAACATCAACATTACATTGCGCTCACACCTGTAATCCCAGCACTTTAGGAGGCTGAGGTGGGAGGATTACCTGATGTCAGGAGTTTGAGACCAGCCTAGCCAACTTGGCAAAATCCCATCTCTTCTAAGAATACAAAAATTAGCTAGGCGTGGTGGCGCATGCCTGTTATTTCCAGCTACTAGTGAGGCTGAGGCAAGAGAATTGCTTTAATCTAGGAGGTGGAGGTTGCAGTGAGCTGAGATCATGCCACTGCGTGCCAGCCTGGGTGACAGAGTGAGACTCCATCTCAAAAAACAAACAAACAAACAAACAAACAAACGAACAACAACAAAACACATTACATCGGAAAGAAATGAAATGGATTAGGAAATGTTTTGGTGACCTACCGCAATAGGCTCAAATACACATACACTAGATTTTCAATGCTTTTAAATTTGCCTAGCACAGATGAATGCAATTGAAAAGCAAAACATTGCTCGATACAACAGCAGGCTCATCCCAACAGATACATCAGTAGCACAGTGCTTCTTCTGTTGGTCTTTTAGAATTATAGTTATCTGTTTTGTGCTCAAAATATGCAAATGGTGGCGATTTCATCTGTAAAACTTGGGCAACTTGCATTAATCATTATAACTGAGTACAGGTCTTTCTCAGCGTGACTCATAAATATGTTTGAGTTTTAAAGCTTTTTATAATATTAATTTAATCTGTAAAATGACATTGCTTACAATGAATTCCATTTACAAATCGGAATAGGCAATGAAGAGAAAGTGGTAGTATAGCTGCAAATTTTTAATGGAGACTAAAAACAATGGAGCAATGGAAAACATGAAAATATCTTCTTGCTTCTAAAATATCTTGCAATACCGCAACACTAATGAAGATGGAGTTTGCTTAGATGGATTTGCCTATATGCCACTTACTGTCAAAGAGATGGTTATCTGACTAAAATCTATTATTGTTTATTCAATTTAGTGTTCATATATTTAAATTTTATTCAGGTTAGAGTGATGTTGAAACTTGGATTTCACATTCTAGCATGCTACTGCTGTGGTTGGCAACAAAAATGTTAAAATACAATCATCTTCGAAGTATGAAATGGCCACTGGAGGGCTGATTTCCATTTTGTGGTTTATGGCTTCTTCTTAATATCTGATAATGTAATTATGCTTCAGCAAAGAATGAATCTTCTCTTGGTAAAGTAAGCCATGTCCAGAATATTGATGATTTAAATAAAATAATATCATGACTTTTAAAAGGGTATTCATTTGGAGAAGGTTTTTACTATGTAAAATATCCATTATTCAAAGCTAGAGATCTTACCTTGCTTTTTTCTCCAAGATAAAATATGCAAGAGTAAGAATTTGATTTCTAATTGTTGTTTAGTAATATTATTGTTAAAGTTAACCTTGCTTTTTTTTTTTTGTATGTAACACACTGTAACACCTAAAGAGAGAAATTATTTTGCAAAAATAAGAAGTATCCTAAAACTGTTCAACACAATACAATTTGATCTACAGGTTTCCTGGCAATATATTCTTCCCAACTTTTATACTTAACTTCACTTCTATTAGATTTACAACTTGATGGGGTTATCTGATCTAAAACTACTGTAACTACTTTCCCTTTTAAATTTCAGTTGTCAAATCATGTTATCTAGTTTATACCACTCTGAGTTATATCCAGTGTTTTCCCATTCTTTGCTAACACAACATCTCATAAAATCACATAGAATAACATAATATGACAGTTGAATTTAGGAGAGCTCATATTATATTTGAAATTCAACCAATGTTACAATTTAATGGCTATAGAAAATTAGAGAAGAAATGACATGTTCATTTCAGAGATATTTTTATTCCAATGTATTTTTAATGTTCTCATGTCTTTTATTATTTTGATGGGTTTTCAGGAACAGTTTCAGAAGCCCTTGTTTTGGGCTAGATTTTTATAAGGAGAGACAGGGACATATTTGAAAGTTTTAAGAGCACATTATTACAACATATGACATAATTAGATGAAAAAATTCTGAAATAGGTAATTTGAAAATTACATTGTTGATCAAAATTTCTAGTTGACACCTGCATAATAACGAAAAGAAAAATGATATCTAATTAGTAATCTTTTAATGTTCTTAGTAGCATACCACCTCTGTAGTAGTAATGATGTCTTTTTCAACATCATTGTGGTGCAGCATTTAAGAAGTAATGATATGGAAAAAGATAGGATGATGCGGTGCTGGCATTTTCTAAGAAGTGGTTATAACACATAAGCACGGAATAGTACCTTTACAATTTGGAAGCACAAGACTGAAATCAAGATGCAAGAGTTGCTTTTTATTCGACTTGCTCTTGCATTTTGATTTCAGTCTTCTGCTTCTAAACTGTAAATGTATTATTCTGTGCTTACATGATATAAGCATGTTGCATTATATATACATATACACAATATATTTTTAAAACTTTCTATATGATGTTTTCAAAATATATCTATATATATACAATGGCTTTTAAAAATATACTCATCTTTTCCCACTTGAGAATGGACTTTCCTATAAAAGTTTATAGTGTAACTGACTAGCTTAGCTTCAAAATGCATTTTAAACTTTTTAAAAAATCCTCTCTAGTCTTAGCCTTAAAATATACTTTGAAACTCTTGGTTTTCCTCCCTTTCCACTAGACACTCCTTGCACTCTGCCAGCTTATCTAATTAACTGCTTGCTTAGAAATTCCAGGGGTTAATCTTGAAATGAACCAGGCCCAGAGACCCAGCTGAGGAATCCTTCCCATCTAGAGATTACCTCAAGGGAGTTAATCTACAACCTGGCCACTGCTGAGATGGAGCCAACATGCACTCCAGATGGACAATAACTTAAGGTAGACATGGGAGCAAGATATGCAGACCCTATATTCAATACTACTCCTGCATGTTTCTCATAACAAGTTCCCCTTCTTAAATCCCTTACCCAGCCCAAAATATGAAATGATCTTTCAGAGACATGAGTCTGCCCATTTTCCAACTGCTAGCACTTGAATAATGTTGCTTTCCTTTCAGTATACCTCACTTCTCGTGTTCTTACCTCTGAGCAGTGAGTAGCTGAACTTCACTTGGTTACAAAAGGACATATTAAGTATTTGTCTTAGAAGATATGGTCCCTAAGTAAACCATACTTTTATGGAAAATGAGACAAACCTTGGTACTTTTCATATAGTAGTATTTTGTATATAGTAAAAGCTATCAACAAACTGCATTCACGTGTACTCCAACACTGGATCCTCATAGACATTTGTACCATTAATTCATCCCTTTAATAGACAAAAAATTTCAAGACAAATGGGCTTATCGATTCCCACAGAGTTAAGTAGCAAGTCAGTGCAGATTGACTTCCAATAGTAAAATCAAGCTTGTACTTCCTGAGGTGGGCTGATCTAACCTTCTTTTCATGGGTTTATCCTGGGTTCATGATTAACCAAAAATCTAAGAGGTTTTTGTTTGTTTGCTTATTGTTTTAGTTTGTTTATTGTTTTAGTTTGTTTTATATACATTAATCATTGTATAGTATTAAGAGATTTTTGTTTTATTGCTTATTGTTTTAGTTTGTTTTTATACATTAATCATTGTACAGTATTTGTGCTAATATTTTGTGCATTGGTTTCTTAGCCTTCAAGTACAGTAAAAAAACTACTGAAAAGGGAAAGAAGTCATGAACGTTTTTTGGCAGATTAAATTGGGAGGAAGCTGATCTCCTGCAGGGCAAAAGACTTACCAAAAGCAATACATAATTAAAATGTTATGCACTATTTACATAACAATTCTGAGGAGCTTGAAGCACTTTACAAAATCAATTTGACTAATCCCAGTGAACAGTGAGGAGCTATGCAGGATAGTGGAGATGATCACTGTCCTCATAAACAATTCCTAGTACTTTGGAGAAAGACTGCCTTTTACTCAGATCTCATAAGTCTGTGACACAGCCACATTTAGTGGAAAATAATAGACAGTTGGGGAATAAAGTAGAGGAAGGCAAAGAAGGAGAACTGGAAATGTTACAGTAGGTAGTTAGTCAGACATGAGCAGAGCAGAAGAGGACCCCTCCAACCAGGAATGTCAAGTGATATTATCTCTCTCAAATAATAATTGGTTGAAGTTGGTACTAGAAAAAGGCAGTCTTCCAATAGAAAAAAAACAAAAAAACCCAAAATAAAATCCCAAAGCTAGTGATCAGCAGCTTCCCAATAAGATCTCAGGAGTTTTGTGAGTGGGCTCAAGTATGTGCACTAAGAGGCAAAATGGTAGTTTAACTGGTGTATGACCTTCCTGTAGGAACTCTCAACTGGTAATGCAAAAACACCTCAAGTGAGCATGTGCACAACTTCAGTAAACACACTGAGCATGCAGCTCCTCCCAAGTGCTAGCAGGACACTGAGCATGCGGACACCCACCCCAACGGGACAATCAAGGGAGAAGAAGTGAAAGACTCTGGAAGCATCCCAACATAAAAAAAAAAAAAAAAAAAAAAAAAACAAGTCAAAGGTCAGACAGCCCACTTGGATCACTCAAGACTCTTGCTCTTCCAAGTGCATTTTACTTCCTTTTGTTTCTGCTCTAAAACTTTTTAATAAACTTTCACTCCTGATTGAAAGCTTGCCTTGGTCTCTCACTCTGCCTTATGCCCCTGGGTCAAATTCTTTGTTCAGTTAAGATATATTAACTTTACATCATAGTATTTTGGTATCTGTAATTTTACTTCATAGTATCTAAGTTACAGGATATAAAAGAGAAAAGGGAAGAGAAGAAATAGGGAAGAGAGAGAAGAAAACAAAGATACACACACACATACATATACAAATATATACATTTATGTAAACATACTCATAAACATCATAATAAAAATAAGGAAAAATAATTTTAATAGTTGTTTCTGCAAATGGTCATGTAGTCATAGCTTATATTTATAACTATAGTCTTCCACTACTCACTCTACATATTTTTTGCCCTTAGTAAGCATCTCAGTTGGTCGTGGTTCTTTACCTAATAGGGTGACTTCAACTTTCATTTCTGAAGCATCTGAACTGTTACTAGTCCTGCTAAAATTGGATTGTTTTATTTTCCACTGACCTTACTAAGATACAGCCTAAGGGGTCCCTAGTATTCCAGACATACTCTTGTTTACTTAATGTCATAGCAGTCCAGTTTTGTCTTGGTAATGAGGATCAATTACCCCAGACAGTATGGTAACTTCATTTTTTTTTTTTTCTGTAGATTCAGGAGCACAAGGAATTCAAAGTGGACTAAAGGCAGTCTTAATTGGGAATTCAGTGGAATCATTGTTGCCGTCTTCTTGTGGAGCACTCTTCTCTTTAAAATTAGCACCTCTGGACCAGCAGAGAATAAAGGAACAGGGGCACAAAACAAAAATTTTGCTGGTAAATCACTGAGGATAATAAGAAGTGCTGCCATTTCCATTTCCATCCACTGATTTCTACACTTACCATTCCTGGCTTTGGGAGCAACAACACCATATAGTAGATGCTGCTTTAGATCATAGGGCCTCCTGGAGAACATTGCCTCCGCCTTACAAGGTACCGGCACCTGGGTGTCACTATAACTGAGTCTACAAAAGGCTCTTCCATCATTCTATCAAGCCAGCTGCTTCAAGATAATGGGGAACATGGTAAGATCAGTGAATCCCATGAGGATGGGCACACTGCTGCACCTTGTTTGCTGTGAAGTGAGTTATTTGATCAGAAGCAATGCTATTGGAAAACCATGATGTTGAATAAGGTATTTTGTCAGTCCATGAATGGGGGTTTTGGCAGAAGCACTGCATGCAGTGAAGACAAATCTATGTTCAAAGCATCTCTTCCAGTAAGAGCAAAATGCTGCCCTTTCCATTATAAAAGTGGTGTAATAGCATCAACATGCCTCCGGGTAGCTGGCTTATTACCACAGGGAATGGTGCTATATCAGGGTGGAATGTTGTTCTTGAGACTGGCAGACTGGGAACTGAGCAGCTGTAGTCTACTCAAACTTGGTGAGTGAAAGACAATGTTTGTGAGCCCATGCTTAACCTTCAGCCCAACCACCATCACCATTTTGTTCATGGACCTTTTGGTCAATGACAGGGATAGTTGGGACAGAGGCTGATTGGTATTCACAAACAGGTTATCCTTGATCCATTTGATTACTAAGATTCTCTTGAATTTCAACTTTGAGTAAAACACAAATACACACATATCTACATGCTTTTCCAATTCAGAGAGGTCCATTCACATGCTTCTTCCTCAAAATTTTTTCCTCTAATTCTACAATTGTGTTCCTTGCATTTCCCTAATCATCTAGCCAAACATTGTCTACTACGCATAGATTGAAACTGCCTTTATAAAAACTATTAGTGAGAAAAATCTGACATAGGAACATTATGAGAGTGAAAGACATTTGACCTAGCTGACTCCATCTTGCTTCTTACCTCTGAGCTGTCCCTTGTTCACTTCTGGACATAGGCTAAGCTAACTTTGGCTAATTTCTGGGCATAGACAAAGCAAACTAATTTATAGTTTGATTTTGAAGCAGATAAGATAACAACCCCTCCCCAAACAAACTCCTTCTTTGCTTGGGGACAAGACCACCTTTGCAAAACTAACAAATTTAACAGAAGATTAGATATTATGTCTCAGCAGTCATACAGCCAGAGGTCACAAGATTTCTAAGCTCCCCAATTGCGCCTATAGATAACATTACCATTATAAAACTTAAGATTGGTGTTTGTGGTATTTTTCAGACCCTACATTCTGATGGAGCAGCTGGTGCCACCCACACCAGCAAACTGGGTCATCTTGTCATGTGACTCTCACCCAGGAACTGATTCACGGCAAGAAGACAAGCTCTGACTCCTTATGATTTCATCCCCAGCACTACATTCTCCATGCCCTAGCCCCCTGCACACCAAACCATATTTAAATAACCCTAGCCTTCGAATTTTTGGGATGACTGATTTGAGCAATAAACACTGGTCTTTTGCTCATCCAGCTCTGCATTTAATAAACTTTCTCTATTGCAAAAATCTGCTATGCTCAGTGCATTAGCTTTTCTGGGTGGCAGGCAAAATGAACCTGTCAGGTAATTACAGAATCGGTATATAATTGCACATCTGGCCATTTCTCACTTCAAATAGAGTGATGCAGTCTTCAAGTTCTGCCTTCTGGGAGGGTTTCCCTTTCCCATGTCTCTCAGGGATGTCCAAGAAAGGGGATGTAGTGCTGCAGCTGTCCACTTTGGATAGTGCTTGTGTATTGTGTAGAACCATCTGTAAATCAGGCTGGAGTTTTTTCTACTTCAGTCAACTGATTATAGAAAACTCCCCATGAGACCACAGGTGCAGGCTGGGAGAGAAGATAACAGATGAAGTGGGAACCTTGGACATTTGAACTACTTCCTCATGTAATTTACTTGTGCCTTTGAGGCCTGTTGAAGCTTACATTTGTATATAACACTTCCATGTAATGATGCTATGCTGCTGTGTATGTCCAGCTTGTGGCTTAGCAGGTTAGATCACACCCAGACCATGATGGGAGCTCAGGTCACATGGTAACTCGGTGGTCCATGGTTTGGCAGTCAGTCTAAGGCCCAATAGCAAGGAAAAAAAAAAAAAAAAAAAAGGTGGCAGGGCATGATGGCTCATGCCTGTAATCCCAGCACTTTGGGAGGCTGAGGTGGGCAGATCACGAAGTCAGGAGTTTGAGATCAGCCTAACCAACATAGTGAAACCCCATTTCTACTAAAAATAAAAAATAATTAGCCAGGCATGGTGGTGGGTGCCTGTAATCACAGCTACTTGGAAAGCTGAGGCAAGGAGAATTGCTTGAATCTGGGAGGCAGAGGTTGCAGGGACCCGAGATCATGCCACTGTACTCTAGCCCGGGTGACAGTGTGAGACTCTGTCTCAAAAAAAAAGCTATTTCTCAAGGGAAGAGAAGTTATCTGTAGAGGAAGGCCGGGTTTTGCTTCAAAATCCTAAAGACCGCTTTGTGATTCACCTACAGGGACCTGCCAAAGATTCCAAATAGAGTCAGTATTTGCCAATGGCACTTCAAGCACCATTGGATCGACTGAATCATATAATCGAAGTTGCAGAGCAGCTTGCATAGCAGCTTGGACTTGTTACAGAGCCTTCTCTTTTTCTGGGTACCATTCAAAACTAGCTGTTTGTTGGGTCACTTGGTAAATGGGCCAGACTAACATACCCAAATGAGGAATATGTTGCCTCTAAAATTGAAAGAGCCCAACTAGGCCGTATGCCTCTTTTTTTGGTGGTAGGAGAGGCCAGATGAAACAAATTATCCTTCACCTTAGAACGGATAACTCAGCGTGCCTCGCACCAATGGAACCCTAGAAATTTCACCAAAGTGGAAGACCCTAAATTTTTGTCAGATATATTTCCCATCTTCAACATGCAATTATGTTACCAATAAATCTAGAGTAGTGGCTACTTGTTGCTCACTAGGACCAATCAGCATAATGTCACCAATGTTATGGACCCATGTGACATCTTGTGGAAGAGAAAGATAATCAAAGTCTCTGAGAATCAAATTATGACAGAGGACTGGAGAGTTGATATATCTCTAATGTAGGATAGTGAAGAAACATTGCTGGAATTGCCAGCCAAAAGCAAACTACTTCTTCTGGTCTTTATTAACAGTATGGAGAGAAAATGAAGTTCACTAGCTCAATAGCTACATACCAGGTGCCGGGGGTGTGCTAATTTGTTCAAGCAAGGAAATCACATCTGGAATAGCAGCTGCATTTGGAATCACCAACTGGGTAAGTTTACAGTTACGCAGGCTCATCTGCCAAGATCTATCTGTTTTCTGTGCAGGTCAAGTGGGAATATGGTTGGAATCACCACATCTGCATCCTTTCTGTTTAAGATGTTGTCACTAATCTCTGGAATCATCCTCCCAGGAAGATGAGACTACTTTTGACTTAGTATTTTTATAGGTAGGTGTAGACAGTTGTAGTGGCTTCCACTTGGCATTTCTCACTATAATAACCTCCACATCACAGTTCAGAAAACTGATGTGGGGATTCTGCCACTTGCTGATTGTTTATTCCAATTATGCACTCTGGAACTAGGGAAATCACCATAGAATAGGTGTGGGGACTCACAGTACCCCCTGTGAGATGGGCCTAAGATAAACTACCTGCCTTTCATGACTTTGTGACCAAATATCATCTGGCCACAGTGATGTTTTGAGTGTCTTATAATTGGTGTCAGTTCAGAGCCGTAATTTCTTCAAAATTTGATTCTTCCCTTGTTTCCAGTGTACACTAACTGACCTGGTAAAAGTAGGGTAGAGAAGGCTAAGAGAAAGATTAACAGTATACATATTTGGCGGTATAGTGGTACTCCTCCTCAAAGGGATCCAGCCTCCCCTTCGTTCATGAGGTTCTGGGTCTGTTAACTGGCTCCAGTTTACAAGCCCATGACTCTCTAGGTTGATGATTCAAGTTAGACTTTTGTTCACTTGACTTAGTACTCTTCCACTTTGATTATATCACTATGCAATCTATGCATGTCACAGATTTACACATGTACCCCATAAATTTATTTTTAAAAGATCATGTAAGATTATATACTGCTCATCTATTTGACTTCCAGGGACACCATGATCAATTAGCCAATGCCACTGGTCTCTGCAAGTCAGACTATGCTGATTACTGCTCTGACTCTGCTATCGGATATGGTAACCATGCTCACCTTGTCTTTGGCAATTAAGTGCTATCACTTGGCCTTGCCACCCTGCAATTCAGTTATCCCCATTACACTTAAGGATCACAGCTCAGATATGGCCATTATCACTGTAATTCTTTACCTACAGAGAAGAGCAACCTCCTAGCTCTTCAAGGATGCTGGAGGTCCTCTCATAAATTTATTCCTCACAGTCCAGGTAAAAGGTGTGTACTCTGGGAGAGTGAGTAGGTTTTATGTGTTAAATGCACTCTAACATTTTAGTCTCCTTAACCTTTAGATATCTTCTTCTATAGTGTATCAAAGTAGTTCTGGCATATATACTTCATTTAATACGGGACACCTTTTGTTCTGTGTTTCAGCCAGCTAATCAATCAGACTATTAGAGCCTTTCTAACTCCCTGAGCTGCAACATTTAATCCATAATCTCTGCTTAACAGACCAATACCAGTACATTTATCCTGACCCAACTTTGTTTCTTTCACCATTTTTCCACACACTTAATATAGATTCCTACAAATATTCTCCAAATCTCTGACTATATAAACTGAAAACATCATACAGTTCTTCTAGAATGCAGTGCATCTCCTCATGAGTCACACTTTGTATGTCATGTTTTGGGGCCTGTAGAGACTTGAGTCTAGTTAGAGGTCTAGAAGCCAAGAGGGATGGTGGCAGCAGATTCTGAGAAGACCCAGCAGTGTCTTGCAAGATAACTGCCTCAGAGTAAGCTGGCATTTCCTCAGGCAAAGCAAGAGTAATCTTAAGGGGGAAGCACTGCTTCTACTTACAAAAAAGATTCATCATAATTTAGGGATTCAAGGGCCCCACTTTTATCAGGAGCTTTGCTGTGTCTTCCTTCCAGTTCTTAAGATTTCATTCCATCCCAAGTAACGTCTTCACTTTAACATTAGACACCCACACTCTGTGAAGCTGCGAATTCAATTTGTGTTGTAATTCAGCCACTTGCAGGATGAGACTCTAGGTTTGGTTATCAGTAATCTCAGCTCTGCAGCTATGGGAGTGTTTCTTTCAGGACAGACATAGAGACTTCCTGGTTATTCATGCAGCACTTGTGCTGGGAATTTGAAGCCATGAGATTATCTTTTTTTCCCCCCAATTTGTCTAGTGCAATTAGGAGGAAACAGCCACTGTCATATTCATTAATTTGATAAAAATGTTCTAAGGTATTATGGTCCCTCAGGGTCTTATAAATATTTTATTAGTAATATGCAGTGGTGATATTTTATGTATCTATTGCCACACCACACCACAGACTATCACTGTGCTCTTTGCTACTGCAAATAGAGTCATTAGTGCCTTTAAAGCTAACCAGATTAGAAAACCAATTTCAGAAACCTTAGAATCAATTCCAAAAACTGATCATTAAGATTTGATTTTTCTAGAACCACTCTGTCCAAAAATCTGTGACAGTCAGGGTTCTCTAGAAAAACATCACCAGAAGGGGAGAGAGTAAGATTTTAAGGAATGGGTTCATGTGTCTATGGGACTTGTGTCTAAAGTCCACAGTACAGGCCAACTGCTAGAAACTCAGGCAAAATTTGAAGTTGTAGTGGGGAATATCAAATCTGTAAATTAAGACATCAGGCTAGAAACTCAGGCAGTGATGCTATGTTACTGTCTTGAGGCAGAATTCCCTTTTCAAGAGAGTTTCATTTTTGCTCTTTAGGCTGGTCACATGAGGCTCACCCACATTTCTGATGGTAATCTTTTTCACTCAAAGTCAATCAGTTTTACATTAATTACGTCTACAAAATATGTTTACTGCAATGTCTAGACTGGTGTTTGATCAAACAATTCAGCATTATATCTTAACCAATTTGACACACAAAATCAACCATCCCAATATCTAAAATTCAAAATCATGTGCTAAACAGTCACATGGAAATGCCTTCAATATCAAAAGATTTTAGAATTCAACAGTTTACCTATAATTATGGAAGATAGACTATGGATATCCAACTATCTATTTATTTTAAGGCTTTTTTTATTACATAGGAAACATGATTTTATAACTTTGGAGATAAAATACCCTTTAATATTTTTACAAAATTCTGCTTGTGTAGACAACCACAAAATTATATTTCTATGTAATTTTGATTGCCCCAAAATTTGTTTTCCCCAATATTTGTTGAAATTTATGATTTTTGGGTTACATTTTGTTCAGTTATTTTATGAATAAATGTCCCTTTGCAATGTGTGGAAAAGATATTGGATCAGCTTAATGCTTAAGTAATGAAGTTTGATAAAGCTCCAATTACAGTAGATAACCTATTTAATACATTATAATGCTTATTTTCATTCCCTGAAAAAAGTGTTAATATTTTATTAAAGCTGAGAGAAAAATATTAGAAGCTGTCAATAGTCAGAAAGACATTTGCTACCATAAGTGATTTCTATGATAATTACAAAAATGTGGACTTTAAAATATTATGTAAATTTTATTAGGTGACAAAGTCACACAGGTTTTGAAAAATTATACCACAGTTGCTCATTAACAGGTCTACATTAATGTAAATCTCTTTGAAGATTTATTTTCTCATTTTTTTGAAGAACAGTAACTTTACTGATGTATTAATGACCTAATTGTGACTAGCCAATCCCATTTTTGTTTGAAGGATCGTTCCCTTGATCCATTCAATAAATACTGGATGTGGGAAAAAAGAATATAGATTGATGGGCAAGAATTGTAATCACCACATACAGATATATGGGTTGAGGGAATAATGTGATTATGCAAAGAAAAATGAAATGATGCTTATGGGCCCTTGATGAACAATACAGGGTATTTGTATTAAGTAAATCATGAATGTGGAAAATAGCAAGAAGAATATTTTATAAAATGTTCATTGTCTTTTAAGCACATAAGAGTCAGAGTGCTGGAACTCTGTATATTGTGCCTTTCAGGGGAATAGTTTCTATTGTCAGTGACAGAATAAGATGCACTGTTGAAGCAGCAGAATCTTTCTTCAGATATTCTCCAGATTCTTAATTCTACCCAGTTTTATTCCCCAGCAATATGATATATGTAAAATTATACTGTTCTCTAAATCATTGTCCAGATATTCAATGTCAAAACTTATTTGTGTCTTGAAATTCCTAAGACTGAAATCATCAATATAATTTGAGTTTCAAAATATCCTTATGATAATGACATCAAACAAATTATCTAAAACTTAATAGACAAGATTAGATTTTAAATTATCTCAATAAAATGAGGTCTCATATCCATATAAGAGAAGAAATAAGTTGAGCATAAAGCAATAAAAATAAGTAAATTAGACTGCTATACATGTGCATGTGTGTATACATATATGTATAGATTTGTGTGTGTGTGTGTGTGTATATAGTATATACAATAAAATTGTTGCCTCTATATGTGTGTGTGTATGTATATATATATATTCTGTACAATTCTGCAGTAGACCTTTGCTGCTCTTTCACTTGAATCTTATATTCCTAAAATACCCAACATAGAGAAACTGGCACACCAAGTACCTCATAGATTGGAAGAATGGGTTTCCCTTTACACCAACACTACATACAATTGCAATTAGGGAAGCCTCAGCTTCAAAAACCCTAGAATTTAGATTCTGCTTGAGTACACTGACAGAAAGTTGTGAGTTGCTTCTTCAAAATTTATGGGACTTCATCAAATTTGCTGATACAGCCAAGTTGACCTGACTTATCTTTTAAAATTGGCAACCTGTGAACAATTCGTCTCTAAGTGTAGATTTGTGTTTGACCTCAAAAACTGGGCATTATGTATTGAAATGTCAAACTTTATCTTTGCTGCTACTTCTAAGCAAGTTTTACTAACCTTTTTTAGTATGCAGTCACATAAGTCTAAATTTTATTTTAAAACTTGGAATATTTTACCTAATAGTTACAAAAAGTGTTCATCACCCTTTAATAACTAGCTGACATAATTTTTCTATAGGGAGATTCTTGGGCCTTTGTTATAGATGCAACCTGATGTTTTCAGAATTCTTCTAAAATAATATCTCAGTTTGCTGTTATTTTATTTTAGTTTTTTTTTTAATGGACAGCACATATCATGCCATTTTAATTGAGTAATTTCTAATTCCTAGTTCATGCTATTGCGTTCATGACACAGTGACATGGAAATGTATCTTTTCCTAGTATCTGACATATCCTAATTTTTAAACAACTAGATTCCATGTAGATGATATTTTCAAGTAAGGTATAAATATATAAACATAAAGGATATGTTGAATTAATTTTTTACCTTCAGACACACATTAAAATAGCCATAAAATTAATTATTATCAATCTGTTTCCCCAATAATAATGAGATGTGATAACACTGATATTGTTTAAAATTTACAATTTAATATGAGCTTATAGTTCCCCTATATAAGAAAGTAAAACTCAATTAATGAAGTAGCAATCTCTGTAGTTAGAAGTAGATGAAGAGAAATCCTAGTATTGCCCATCTGATATTACCCTGGAAAGCCTCATTTTTGTATTAGATGATATGGTTTGGCTCTGTTTCCCCACCCAAATCTCATGTCAAATTGTAATTCTCACTGTTGAAGGAGGGGCCTGGTGGGAGGTGATTGAATCATGGGGGTGACTTTCCCCTTACTGTTCTCATCATAAAGTTCTCATGAAATCTGGTTGTTTGAAAGGGTGCAGCACCTCCCCCTTACTCCTGCCAGTCATTGAAGATGTGCCTTCTTTCCTTCACCTTCCAATATAATTGTAAGTTTCTTGAGGCCTCCCAAGAAGCAGAGGCCTGTACAGCCCATAGAACCATAAGTAATCCTCTTTTTAAATTATTATTAAATTACCTTATCTCAGATATATCTTCACATCAGCATGTGATGAACTAATTCAGAAAAATGGTACCAGAAAGTGAGACATTGATATAAAAATACTTGAAAATGTAGAAGCAACTTTGGAACTTGATAGTGGGCAGAGGTTGGAACAGTTTGGAAGGCTCCGAAGAAGGCAGGAAGATGAGGGAAAGTATTGAAATTACTAGAAACTTGTTGAATGGTT
The DNA here is from genome assembly GCF_002776525.5 of Piliocolobus tephrosceles. Taxonomy (NCBI): domain Eukaryota; kingdom Metazoa; phylum Chordata; class Mammalia; order Primates; family Cercopithecidae; genus Piliocolobus; species Piliocolobus tephrosceles. The sequence continues at coordinate 31,770,408 of NC_045444.1, read as the reverse complement.
GTTACCAAAATGCTGATAGTGATATGAACAATGAAATACAGATTGATATGATCTCAGATGGAAATGAGGAAGTTATTGGGAGCTGGAGTAAAGTTGACTCTTGCTATGCTTTCTCAAAGAGCCTGGTGGTGTTGTCCCCTAGCCCTAGAGATCTGAGGAAATTTGAACATGAGAGAGATTATTTAGACTATCTGGTAGAAGAAATTTCCAAGCAGCAAAGCTTTCAAAATGTGGCCTGGCTGCTTCTAAGAGTGTATATGTGAGCAAAGAGATTATCTGAAGCTGTAATTTACATTTAAAAGAAAAACAGAGCATAGAAGTTTGAATACTTTGCAAAAGTTTGCAAAAGTCTGAAAAACTGAGTGTTTTTCAGAAAAGAAAAACTCATTTTTTTCCCCCCTGGAGAGAAATTTATGTCTGCTGAAGAAATTTGCATAAGTAAAGAGGAGCCAAATGTTAATAGCCAACACAATTGGGAGAATGCCTCCACGGCATTTCAGAGACCTTTGCAGCAGCCCCTCTGATCACAGGCCTGAAGGCCTAGGAGGGAGAAATGGTTTCATGGTTCAAGTTAGGGACTCGCTGCTCTGTGCAACCTTGGGACATTACACCCTATTTCCCAGCTGCTCCAGCTCCAGCTATGGCTAAAAGGGGCCAAGGTACAGCCTGGCCCATTGCTTCAGAGGTGCAAACCCCAAGCCTTGGTGGCTTCCATGTGGGGTTAAGCCTCCAGGTGTGCAGATTAAAAGAGTTGACTCTTGGGAACCTCAGCCCAAATTTCAAAGGATGTATGGAAATGCTTGGACGTCCCGGTAGAAGCCTGCTGCAAGGTTGGAGCCCTCATGGAGAACCTCTATTATGGTAGTATGGAGTGGAAAAGTGGGGTTAGAACCCCCACACAGGGTTGGCCTAGTGAAGCTGTGAGGAGAGGGCCAGTGTCTTCAAATGCCCAGAATGGAAGATCCATGGACAGCTTGCACCATGTGCCTGGAAAAGTTGGGCACTCAAGGAAAGTCTGTGAAGGCATCTACTGTGGCTGTAACCTGCAGAGCCACAGGGGCAGAGCTGTCCAAGACCTTGGGAATCTACCCTTGCATTGGTGTGGCCTGGATATGAGACATACGGTAAAAGGAGATAATTTTGAAGCTTTAAGGGTTAAGGACTGCCTTGTTGTGTTTTAGATTTGCAAGGGGCCTGTAGTCCCTTTGTTTTTCTCAATTTCTCCCTTTTAGAACAGCGGCATTTACCCAATGCCTGTATGCCCATTATATGTTGAAAGTATCTTAGTTTTTATTTTACAGGCTTATTGGTGGAAGGGACTTGGCTTGTCTCAGATTTGTACTTTGGATTGAAACCTTTGAGTTCATGATTAATGAGTTAACACTTTGGGGAACTGTTGGGAAGGCATGAATGTGTTTTAGAATGACTTGAGATTTGGGAGGGGACAGGGGCAGAATAATATGGTTTGGTTCTGTGTGCCCACCCAAATCTCATGTTGAATTGTCATTTCCAGTGTTGGAGGAGGTGCCTGGTTGGAGGCGACTGAGTCATGATGGCATGCTTCCCCCTTGCAGTTCTTGTGATAGAGTTCTAATAAGGAGAGCTGATTGTTTCAAAGTGTATAGCACCTTCCATCTCCCCTCTCTCCTGCCAGCCATGTGAAGATGTGCCTGCTTCTCTTTTGTCACGATTGCAAGTTTCCTGAGGTTTCCCTAGGAGCAGAAACCTGTACAACCCACAGAACCATGAAACAACTAAACCTACTTTCTTTATAAATTTCCCAGTCTCGGATATGTCTTTACAGCAGTGCAAAAATGGGCTAACACAGGAGATCATAATGCTACTTATACTTTATGGTTGCTGAGATAATCATATAAAATAATTATCATTTACAAAGCATTTGTTAACTTTCAAAAACTTTTTTGTGGCCACACATGATGACTCATGTCTACAATCCCAAAAATTTGGGAGGCCAACACAAGAGGATTGCTTCAGCCCATGCACAACCAGCCTGAGCAACATTGCAAGAACCTGTCTCTAAAAAACAACAGAAAATCATTTTTTTGTGTGTATATTTTCTCCCAACAATCCTGTAACACTTAGAACCCTTGTTCTTGACTCCACTCATGACGAGTTACAAGCTGGCTGGCTATCATGTCCTGCACCTGCCCACTTTTCACATCATTGCTGCCTCAGCAACTTCATCTTTTAATTGCCTTTATTTAAATTCTATGAGTTAAATACTGCCTGTTTGTTAAAGCAATGATCATATGTCATTCATATCTACAAATTCTCACCTGACTTTGCCTTCGCCATCTACTGACTTTCAGTGAAATATGTTGCAACTTTGATAAACTACTCTTGTTACACTTTTTATACATTGACTTGGATTATATGATTTGTGAGTATGTGTTTTTAACATACATACAGAAGACAAAAAATAAACCATAAATAATGTAACTGAATACTATTGACTGTCTATAGCTATCTGTCCCTATCTACATATATCATCTATCAATCATCTATCTATCTTATCTATCTATCATCTATATACCTATCCATTGATTTATACTACCTTTATTGGATTTTCTATTAGTCTTCTGTTGTTCATTTTTCCCCCACAGCCTGGTCTTCTATAGATTTCTCCCACCTTAAGGTGTCTGCACTGTCTGTTTCTTCTGCCTGAATCTCATTGTCTTTTTTTTTTTTTTTAAGACAAAGTCTCACTCTGTTATTCAGGCTGGGGTGCAGTGGTGTGATCTTGGCTCACTGCAACCTCTGGGGTTCACTGCCTCTCGGGTTCAAGCAATTCTCTTGCCTCAGCCTCCTAAGCAGCTGAGATTACAGGTGCCTCGCACCACACTGGACTAATTTTTGTATTTTTAGTAGAGATGGGGTTTCACCATGTTGGCCAGGCTGGTCTCAAACTCTTAATCTAAAATGATCCTCCTGCCTTGGCCTCCAAATGTACTGGGATTACAGGCATTAGCCACCACATCTGCCCTGAATCCCATTTTCTCTAGATACTTATCAGATGAAATCCTTCATCTTTTTCAAGTCATTGTGTTAACGCTGCCTTCTCGATGAGTTCTTCCCTAATCACCTAATTGTAAATTGCCACCTACTAACTGTACTGTTGATCTTTTTTTATTTATTACATATTGTCTTTTTTCCTTAGCACTCACCACCTTCCAATTTATTATAATACATGTTTATCATTTGTCTTTATTTAATTGCATTGTAATGTAAACCTCTTGGACATAAATGTCTTTGCTAGTTTTGCTTACTGAAGGTTTTTTAGTGCCTGGATAAATGATATATAGAGGCATTCAAATTTGTAAAAATTTGCATGAATTCTGCATATTGTTCTGCATGGCAGTAGTTTCTTTATTCTTATTGCTGAATAGTTTTCCACTGAATAAATACAATACAATTAGCTTATCTACCCTGTTTTATTCCTGAAGAATATTTGAGTTATTTCTACTATTTGATTTTTATAATACAAAAAGTTGGTTATTTGAAAATATCAAGAAATTGACAAAAACTTACACTATTTGTAAGACAGGGAAAAAGACACAGTGCCAATATCAGAAATAAAAGAGGGACTCATAAATCCTAAAGACCTGGAAAGGAAAATGTAGATAATTTTATACCAGCAAATGTTTCTACTAAGAAGAAATATTATATATATATTTGAGAGAAGTCTTGCACTGTCACCCAGGCTGGAGTACAATGGTGCGATCATTGCTCACTGCAGCTTCAACCTCCCCAGCTCAAGCAATTCTCCCATCTCAGCTTTCTAAGTAGCTGGGACTACAGGTGCATGCCACCATGCTCAGCTAATTTTTTGTATTTTCTATAGAGATGGGGTTTTCTCTTGTTGCCTAGGCTGGTCTCAGATGGCTGGGATCAAGCCATCTGCCTGTCTCAGCCTCCCAAAATGCTGGGATTATAGCTGTGAGCCACTATGTCTAATCTGAAAATATCTTTGCAATAATACCTTAGGCAATATTTTGTAGATACTGTAAAAAAAAAAAAAAAAAAAGAAGAAGTTTGATTTTATCAAATTAAAACCATTTTCTCTTCAAAAGACAAAATGAAATAATGAATAGGTAATTGACAGAATGAAGAAAATTATTCACGATACAAATATCTGACAAAGTATTTGAGATCAGAAAAAGTAATTATTTTTTACCTCAATAATAAAAACACAAAACTCAATAAGTAAATAGCAAAATATTTGAACAGACACTTCAAAAATGAAGATTAGATAATGTTATCAGTATATGAATAGATGCTCAACATTCATCAGTAGAGAAATATAATTTAAAACCACAAAGAAATTCCATTACATATCTATTACAATAGCAACAATTATAAAGGTTGATGATATCAAGTCGTTGGGGAGAATGAGAAGGAACTGGAGCTCCCATATACTGCTTACGAGAGTATAAAATTATATAGTCTCTTTAAGAAAGCACACCATCATGAATGAATCTCGAAATTATGATAAACGAAAGGAGCAAGACAAAAATGATTAAAGACATATTTAATGCAAGAAAATGCACAGTAACATCTAGAGACAAAAAGCAGATTGATTGTCAACAGGGACTAGATGTAGGTAAATGACAAACTGAAAGTGACATGAAAAGTATTTTGTAGTTGTGGAAATGCTCTGCATCATCACTGTGGTGGTAGCTTTACGTATGTATACATCTGTCAAACTCTTTGAATTTTACAATTTAAATCAATGTAGTTTATTTTTTGCATATCAGGCTTCTCAATAAAATTAATACAAGAAAATAAGTGTCTTCCTCATGTGTGGCATCCTAAATAAATAAATAAATAAATAAATAAATAAATAAGCCAAAAGGAAAGAAAGGAGGAAAGGAGGAAGGGAATGAAGGAGGGAGGAAGGGAGAAGGGAGAACAAACAAAAAAAAAAAAAGAAGAAAAGGAAAGGAAAAGAAACAAAGGAAATTCAGAAATACTAATATGCAATGGAGCAGGTCATTTTCTTTTTTCTTTCTTTCTTTTTTTTCTTTTCGAGATGGCGTATTGTTCTGATGGAACAAGACTGGACTGCAGTGACATATCCATGGCTCACTGCAGCTTCGACCTCCTGAGCTCAAGTGAGCCTCCAAGTAACCTGGACTACATGCATGTGCCACTATGCCTGGTTAATTTTTGTGCTTTCTGTACGGGTTGTGTTTCACCATGTTGCCTAGACTGGTTACAAACTCCTAGGCTCAAGCGATTCACCTCCCGTGTCCTCCCAAAGTGCTTGGATTACAGGTATGAACAACTGTGCCTGGTCAGGTGATTTTAATTCTAATCTAATGCACAATCTGTCTCTTCTGACATATCATGAACTTTGTATTAAAATAAATACTTACTAAGGAGTTGGTTCTGTAAATGCCTTTCAGCAAAAGACCATTGGAAACATACCTGTAGTTGTTCTATTTACTGTTAATGGGAAAGTGCTAATCATGGGGCATCTCTGTTAACAGATGTTAAAAAAGGCTTATACAATGATTTACACTTGCCATCGATGTTCTTCTGGGGAGAGAAGGGATTTAAAGTAGGGCTTTCCTCTAGATTGGCTGTTATCAGAAAGTTGAACTGATTCTATAATTGTTCATTTTGACAACTTTTATCTATTGGAAGAACAGAAAAGGCAAAGCTAAATTTGTAACTGGTAAAGAATTAGCAGTCACTCATATTCATCAGGATAAAGGTAAATTTGATCATTTTTAGTCTTAAATGATGTTCATGTTTTTCTGTGTTCAGACATGAATATGGACTTGCCTCGTTTTTGTCTTCATCCATAAGGATGACACAGTGGCCTTATCTGATGTTGATTTTTGAGAAATTAGTTATGTCCAGCAGAAGAACACCAAGACCAGCTTATGATCTCATGAGTGTTATACCAGCTTATGTCACTACCAAGGACTAGCTGATAAAACTTGGTCAGCTCCTGTAGGTCAGGGGCTGCATTTCTCTTTCTCAGTCCAAAAAACTCTGGACAAGGTATCCTTAATAAAAAAGAGAGGAAAAGAATAATTTTCAATTATATTTGAAATAATACAACAATATGCAGCTACCACAATAGTTTTAGAAATAGCTGATTAATGATGTGCACATTCTAATAAGTTGATGAAATATATGATTTTAATGCAAATGAATTATAAACATTGACTACAATTTTAATCTTAATTGATTTCACTACAAGTGGATTAGGCTTACCAGATTCTCTTCTTCAGAAATTTGAGATTTATCTGAGTAAGAATTTAAATCTTTCCATATGCTTTGATGTAAAAAATTAGGTTGCTTTTTAGAGTTCATATTCTGCCATGGGAAGCAGGGCATAGAGTAAACTAATATCCAATGACATAAAATAAACATATGCTCATAAGGACACTAAGAAGGAGTAACAACTCTGATGGATTCCCTAATGTTTTTCTAGTTTGCTTTTCCATTCATTTTCGTGATCCAGCTGCATTATTATCCTTGAGCTCCATGAGTCAGACAGAATTATTATTTCATTCCCATTTTATTTGCATAAAATTAGTAGCTTTCTGTTCCTTGCACTCAAACAGTGCTGATTTAAGATGAAAATATCACTTTACCATAACTATGGATATTTAAGAAAGCAATGGAAAGATATTACATATTGAGAAAATCTTGATGTAATATATCAAACCAAGACATGAAATATTCATTCCTACTGTCATAATGATAATTTATGTTTTTATTGTTGAAGCTTTCTGCTTTTTACTCTATCTTCTTTCTCTATATCATAATTGATCTAATCCAGAGATGCATTTAAGAGATTCCTAACAAAGATTTTTAAATTTCATGTGTTTGTATTTACTACAAGACCTAGTTAGTTTGAGAACCAGGTATTGTTGTCTAGAAAAGAGAGAAATGAAGGGAAGGAGGAAAAAAAGAATTTCTATCACTAATATTAGATAAATATGACTTCAGCAATGAAAGTACTAAATGATATAAAGAGAACAGTTATCAAATTTATTATTTATAAGAGATACACCTCTTATGAACGCATATACATTTAATAGAAAAGTATCAAAATATTAAGAATATCCTGCAGAAAATATAATAAAATTATGGCACAAATTCAATATATTGGGAGACTTTAACATATTACTACATACCTGAGAATATCAAGCTTGTTAAAGTATACAAGCCTATATAAAGATTTTAGTATACAAAATATGTATTTATATTAGATCTGTTTGGCTGATAGACTCTATAGTAGGTCTGTTTAGCTCTATGACACTCTTCCTGGTTTTATAACTTTGTGTGGTACCCTCCTCTTAAGTGTGGGGTGGGTCCTGCAACTTGTTTCTAGCCAATAGAATATGGCAAACATGATGCAATGTCACTTCCATGATTATGTCCTATATGACTCAGTCTTACTAGAAGGCTCTCATTCCCCTTCTTCATCTGTCCTTGAAGAAGCAACCTGCTGGGTTTTGAACTCTGTAGGAGAAGACTATGTTGGAGAGAACTGTGATGACCTCTAAAAGCTGAGGGTGGTCCCTGGTCAACAGACAGCCAAAAAATTAACGCCCTCAGTCCTAGAACTTACAAAAATCACTTCTGTGAGCAATCTGAGTGAGCTTTGAAGTTAACTCTTCTTGGCTCAGTCCTCCAGTTAAGAGTGCATTCCAGCTGTCACTCCTATTGCAGCTTGGTGAAACCCTGAAGCCAATAACCTAATTAATTATGCCTTTCACTACTCACTTACAGAAACAGTAAGAAAATAAACCTGTGTTTGTCTAAGGTGCTAAGTTTGTGGTAAATTGTTACACAGCACTAGAAAACTACGGCTTTCAGATATTGGTACTTGACTGTAGTATACTTCTGTAAAAAAACATCTATGAATGTGGGAGTGGTGTTGGAACCAGAAAGTGAGTGAAGACTGAAGGAATTTTGAGAGGCCTAATAGAGAAAGCCTAAATTGCCTTAAACAGATTATTAGTAGAAATATAAATGGTAGGATGCTGTTGGTGAAGGTTTAGAAGGAAGTCAGGAACCTATTGAAAAGTAGAGTTATGGATTTAAATTGTTTTTTTCTTTTGAACAGGGTTTCACTTTGTTACCCAGCCTGGGGTGTAGTAGTGTGATCATAGTTCACTGCAGCCTCAGTCTCCTAGTCTCAAGTGATCCTTCAGCCTCAGCCTCCTGAGTAGCTGGTACTACAGGCATGTGCTACCATACCCAGCTAATTTTTTATTTTTTGTAAAGACAGGGTCTCACTTTGTTGCCCAGACTGGTCTTAAACACCTCAACTCAAGAGATACTCCTGCCTTAGCCTCCCAAAGTGATAGGATTACAGGTATGAACCACCATGGTGCCTGACTGAGTTACAGGGATCTTTGTCGTGGAGTGGCAAAATACTTACTGAGTTTGTCTCCTGCAGGTATATGGAAAGCAGAACGTGTAAGTGGTAAACTTGATTACATAGCTTGGTAAACTTGGTTATACAGCTAAGGAAAAATTGGTTATATAACTATAGAAAATATTGTAAATGCTCACTGTTTTTCTTGCTGCTTATAGGAAAAATAGGAGAGAGACGAATTGAGGTAAGAAATGTTAAGTAAAAAGAAATGAGGACTAGATGATTTTTAAAATTCTCTGCTTTTTATATGCAAGAAATAAACAAATTAAGATTCACTGTAAGGAAAATGTGCTTTAAAGAAAAGGTGGAGATTTTGTTTCTACCACCTTCTACTCCAGCCTCATAAAAATCAAAAGATTAGTGTTCAGTCATGCAAAGGTCACATAAAAGAGATTAATGTTGTACCTCACAGATCTTATGAAACAAACCACAGAAACTCTATAAAGCTTGAAGGCATTGTTTTTCAACCATCTCAACAGAAGCCAAAGATAGAGAAGGGATGATTTGTGAAGATCTGTGAGTATGGCTTTGGTCTAACGGAATGGACTGTATTGAAACATATGAGAAACTATAAAGTTCTTCAGAAAATTATTAAGAGGAAACACCAACTTGGACTGAAATAGACAGCAAGAATACAAAATGAAAGGGGTCTTCTAGACTCCCTGAAATTTTGGAGGAAGAAAACTGATAAAACTACTCAAACTCATGCTACCTTTCATTGAAAAGGAAGAATGACTCAGAGAGCAGAGCCAGGAACCTAGGAGGCAGAATCAAGAGCCATGGAAAATTATTCCTAGTCCTTGATCTGTAATTCAGAATGAGTCTTTGAAATCAAGGACCTACCAACATTTTCCAAGCTGGGTTTCAGTACATTTATAGGTGAGTAACATCTTTGAACCTCTCTCATTTTCCCATGTATTAAACAGAAATGTGTATCATTGTTATCCTATGACTCTCTACCCTTGTATGTTAATGGTGTTTGAAGCAGACAGCTTTATAGCTCTTTAGCTTTACAGTTCCTCAGATGTAGAAAAATTGTACCTGGGAACTGTACTGAATACAAAACTGAACTGTAAAAAACATCTATAAATGTGGGAGTGGTGTTGGAACCAGTGGGTGAGGACTGAAGGAATTTTGAGAGGCCTAATAGAGAAAGCCTAAATTGCCTTAAACAGATTATTAGTAGAAATACAGATGCTAGGAAGCTGTTGCTGAAGGTATCACAAGAACCCCATCTACAACTAAACTTTCTATAGATGATGAAATTTTGGCCCTTGAGCTGATGATGCAATGAGAGGAAACTTTTTATTTTTTAAAATACTTTAACTTCTGGGATACGTGTGCAGAATGTAAAGGTTTGGTACATAGTTATACACGTGCCATGGTGATTTGCTGTACACATCAACCCATCATCTACATTAGATATTTCTCCTAATGCTATCCCTCCCCTAGCCCTCCACTCCTCAACAGGCCCCAGTGTGTGATGTTCCCCTCCCTGTGACCATGTGTTCTCATTGTTCAACTCCCACGTATGAGTAAGAACATGTGGTGCTTGGTTTTCTGTTCCTGTGTTCATTTGCTGAGAGTGATGGCTTCCAGTTTCATCCATGTCCCTGAAAATGACATGAACTCATCTTTTTTATGGCTGCATAGTATTCTATGGTGTGTATGTGCCACATTTTCTTTATCCAGTCTGTCATTAATGGGCATTTGGGTTGGTTTCAAGGCTTTGCTATTGTGAATAGTGCAACAATAAACATACATGTGCATGTGTCTTTATAGTAGCATGATTTATAATCTTTTGGATTTGCTGAGTCAAATGGTATCTCTGGTTCTAGATCCTTGAGGAATTGCCACACTGTCTTCCTCAATGGTTGAACTAATTTAGACTGCCAACAAAAGTGTAAAAGCAATCCTATTTCTCCACATCCTCTCCAGTATTTGTTGTTTCCTGACTTTTTAATTATTGTCATTATAACTGGAGAGAGATGGTATCTCATTGTGGTTTTGATTTGCATTTGTCTAATGACCAGTGATGATGAACTTTTTTTCATATGTTTGCTGGTGGCATAAATATCTTCTTTTGAGAAGTGTCCGTTCATATCCTTTGCCCACTTTTTGATGGGGTTGTTTTTTTTCTTGTAAATTTGTTTAAGTTCCTTGTAGATTCTCGATATTAGCCCTTTGTCAGATGGATAGATTGCAATAATTTTTTTCCCATTCTATAGTTTGTGTGTTCACTCTGATGATAGTTTATTTTGCTGTGCAGAGCTCTTTAGCTTAATTAGATCCCATTTGTCAATTTTGGCTTTTGTTGCCATTGCTTTTGGTGTTTTAGTCATGAAGTCTTTGTCCATGCCGATGTCCTGAATGCTTTTGCCTAGGTTTTCTTCTAGGATTTTTACGACTTTCAGTCTTATATTTAAGTCATTAATCCATTTTGAGTTAATTTTTGTATAAGATGTAAGGAAGGTGTCCAGTTTCAGTTTTCTGCATATGGCTAGCCAGTTTTCCCAACACCATTTATTAAATAAGGAATCCTGTGCCTATTGCTTGTTTTTGTCAGCTTTGTCAAGGATCAAATGGTTGTAGATATGTAGCATTATTTCTGAGGCTTCTGTTTTATTCCATTAGTCTATATATCTGTTTTGATACTTTTGAGACATTGGGAGAGAATGGATGTATTTTGTATAGGGGAGGAAAGTTAGTCTTTGGGAACCACAAAGTATACCATGGAAAACAAACTCCTAGGTATCTCCCATTTAGTGTCACGGTGCTCATGGCTTTGGGTAGTACCATCTACTTGAATGTGAGCACAACCAGTGACTTGCTTTTAACCAGTGCAATACAATGACATGTCACTCCCATGATTTCATTACGTTGTATTATCCCCTCACTTTCTATCCTACTGTCTTTAATGAGGCAATCTGCCATGTTGTGAATTGCCTATGCAGAGCTATGTGGCAGGAACCTGAGAGTGACCTCTAACAGCTGAGAGTAGACTCTGACAACCATTAAAAAACTAAGGATCTTAGTACTACAGCGAGAAAGAAATAAATTCTGCCAACAATCTGAGTGATCTTGAAAGTTGGCTCTTCTGCAGTTGAAACTTCAGATGAAAATACAGCCTGGCTGACACCTTGATTGCAGCTTGGTAAGACAGTGAATCAAGTAACCAAACTAAGTCACACAATCTAATTCCTGATTCTCAGAGACTATAAGATAAAAATGATGTGTTATGTGTTGTTTTAAGTTTATAGTAATTTGTTATATAGCATACATACACATGTGCACACACACACACACACATTTTCAGGAAGCTTGTGTACAGACATGGTAAATTTTCTGTCTCTGGGTGTATGCATTTTAGTATAGATAAATGTGTTTGCTTTATTGTACATAAGAATGCAAAGAAAATGTCAAAGAATAAAGGCATGGTACACTGATATTTTCATAACAGTAATGTTAGAATTAAGTAACATAGGCAGAGACCAATGCAATAATGACAAAACAGTAACCCTGGAAAAAAAAAAGTTAAGTCTTTAAAAAGTAAAGTACTCTCTTCTAAATGACTTTGGGGCCAAATGAAATTTCCAAACAACTATAGAACACTATCTAGAAAATCGTACTAATGAAAACACTACACAACACAACCTATGTTTTATTGCATTTAAGCATTAGTTATACTAATGAAAACATTATAAATAGAATATCATAGACATAAAATAAATTTATGGCATAAGAGACAGAAAACAGTAGAATGGTTATTCTTGAGGAGAAAAATCACTATCACATGAATAAACAAATTTCTAATCTCATCAAAAAATTAAAAAGTAAAACAGAATTTTGAAGAAGCAAGCTGAAATAATCAGAGATACTTAGTACATTTAATGAATTATAGGAGACTTTGTTGGTTGACTATGTAATATTAGGTTGGTGCAAAAGTCACTGCATTTTTGCCATTTAAAGGAATGGCAAAAACCACAGTTACTGTACCATCAACCTGATAATATGAATTTCTGCTTGCAAGGGATAATTTCTTAAGGAAATACATATTACCAAAATTGAGTAGCTATCTGTTGTTTTTTATCCAATACCCTCTCCCCTTCTTCTCATTGTAGAAATAATTTACTGATCAACTTGAATGTCTCTGTTTGTCCATTTCTCTTCAAGGCATGAGAGAATCATCAGTGAACAAATCCAGTAAAGACATGGACCTTCAAGGAGTTTATGTTACATTGTGAGGGCCAGTAATAAACTCAACTTAAATGGTATAGTGGAAGATGGTTAGTGCTAAGGAAGAAAGATAATTTGTAGTGAAACAAAAGACACCAGTAATGGAGCAGATAGGTGGCAAATTAAAATAAAGTAATTAAGAAAGGCCTCATTGAGAAATTGACATTGAAATAACTTGAGGGAGGTGAGAGACTCAATTTGTTAACTATTAGGGGTTGAAGGTGCAATCCAGATAGAGGAAATGGCCAGTGCAGAGGCCCTAAGGTGGGAGAAATTCAATGACCCTGTAGAAACTAGCCTTTGAGAGAAAATGAGCAAGAAGAAAGTGATAAGAAATTCAGGTAAAGGTGATTTAAAGGGACAGGAAATACAAAGACAGACAGAGAGAGAGATAAAAGATAGAGACAGACAATCTCAGTTATAATACATTATTTTAACTTGGAAATTCAAATTTACAGTAATTTTAATTAGAACTTTTGCAGCAGAGTTTATTTTATTGATATTTGTCAATAGTTATTTCTTGTGTTATCTTAAAGCAGAAAGTTATTAAGGTTTTCCTAAGTTCCCAAATTAACTTCTCCCATTTTAATTCTCTGAAATAGTTTACTTAAGGTATAAATTATTTCTTATATAAAGAGTTTGCTAAAACTCAACTAAAAATCTTCTTAGCATTAATGAGTTTTGCAGTGATAAATTTTTTTAACCTTCCCTGCAATTTCTTTTTCTGTTTTGGAACTTTATAGGTTATCTGTTACTTTTTTATTTAGTTTATTCAGCTTATTTTATTGTTCTAGAAATATGCTCATTACATCCTAACCTTCAAAGTTTAGACATATATGTGTATTTGCTTAATTGTATATATATGTACATATATACATGTATTGTTTATAATAAATTATGTTTTAATTTCAAATTATGCCATAACAAACATAATGTTTCCTATTTTGTTATCTTTAAAAATATATTTTGTCAGATATTTTCAATTCTGGTTTTTGTCTTTCCTCCCAAATAGTTATTTTTTATATTTATATTCAATTGTTTTTATTTATTTTAAAATTAAGAGTAGTTTTAATATCTGTTCTCTTTATTCTACTTACTTCTGGTTTTGTCTCTTGATTTCTTTCTGGCTTCTTGAGAATCCTGTACATGTAAAATTTTTGTTTTATAAATAAATTTGATTAAGATCATAAATCGCTCTCTCATATTGGCACCACACTCATCTCTTTAATCTGTAAATTATTTTGGCAAATTTTTAAGGTTTCTAAATATACTTAATAATTTTTGGTCTGATTTATTGCCTATAATGCTGTTGACAGTGTGAAAGTTGTATATAAAATATTTTGAATTTTTGAAATAGACATATATTAGTTATATATTGTTAATTGTGTTAAATCTTCTACATCATAGAATATGTTTTCCTTGCATAAAAATAGATTTCCTTAAATTATTTGTCAGTTTCAGTTAAAGCTACTTATGCAAGTGTATTCAAATATCTCACTATAAATGTGAATGTTTTCTAATGTTCCTACATAATCTGTCCCTTTTTGACCTTAATTATTCGGACACTTCCTTATTTTCTAATCAATGTAAGAAGAGGAAGAAGGAATATTTTTTCCCGTCATTTTAATTTAAATTTTATGTTATTCCTATGATAGTTTTAAATAACGCTTCTCATGAGGGGGAAAAAAATGTATGAAATGTTAAAACTGATTGGTCCAGAATAGAACACTATTTAATGAGATGACCTAAGGATAGATCATGAAGGATATGGTCTTAGCATTTTATGTGATCACCCTCACCATCCCATCCCCAACTTCCCAGTAAGTACCCATCATGTATTATTAGTCGTAAATTTGTGTACATTTAAGAAATCTATGTTTTAATCCACTACTTTTTCAGCATGTATCCTTTATGCATTAAAGAACATCTTGATACTACCTTTAAGTTATTCTTCCATCTAAAATGCTTTCTTTACAGGTCAAGGGATGAAACATTCTAAACTGTATATGAACTAAAATGCATGGCCTTATTTTCAGTTTAAAATGTGCAAGGTTGGTTTCAATAATAATTATCATTGATATGACAATGGAAAAAGATTTAAATGCATCAGGGATTTCCCAGAAAAAAGATACATTAAACCTTTGGGTCCCAAATAATCTGATGTTATTCTTTCTTACATGCATATAGTTGCACACTACTGTGGCTATTCTATTTACATTACACAGGAGAGTGCCATTTAAGCCATAAGTACAACTCTACATAATTCTACTTAGTTTAAACATCTTGCTAGAGGAATAGTAATCAAATTTAGCTTCAGGACATACTGTAGACTAATACAAAAGCTCTATATGCACAGTTAAGATTATACCACAAATGTGGTTTCTATTTTATTATTTGATGAATGGTATGTCACATAGTGTTATGTTATTCCATAATAAAAGATGTTATTATAATGCCACTGCTCAGAAGGACAAAGTTAAGCCTGCCAAGAGGACATGAATTCTCAAATTCTAGAGTTGAATAAGTTGCCTCATGGCTTATTCTTTGAGTTCTTGGAGTGGAAGAAAATATATGTGGGCATCTAAATCAGGTCTTCCAACTGTATTAGGCTTCCAAAAGTGTTCTCTATATGTTGGATCATTTATGACAAATTTTTCTTTAAATTACATATATAGCTAGATGTATTTATACCAATAGATTAGTTATTCCCATCAAATGCAGCAAAATATTTTACACTCATGAGCAAATAAGTCTAGCTGTTGAGATTTAAGCAGCAGTGGTGGTGTACATAACCAAACCACTAATTACTTTTAAACAATAAACTTTTTCTTCGACCCATTCCTTTTCAATTCAAGCTTTCTGAAACAGTATTTCCACAAGGACATCGTTCAAAAGCAACATTCTGGGAGTCACAAATCGCTTGAATTAATTGATTAAAATATTTCAGGTAAGTTGTACTTGAACAGATGAGCTACCATATAGGTATGCTTCCTCTGCAGAAAAAAATTTCTATCAGCAATTTGTGTGTGTCCCAGGAAAAAAGGAGAGTGATGAGTGATAAAGGAATATGGTGCAATTGGGATAATGGTGACTGAGTGCTGCTAATGAGTAAAAATGCAGTTCTGAAAAGTGGAGGCTGCTTTGAATATAACCTTAAGTTTTACTTTTATCTTAAAATGAATTTTTGATTTTACTGCTTTGTAAAGAAGAGTGCCAAAAAAAAAAAAAACAGATTTGAGAAGATTAATTTAGGCTCTTATTTTAAAAAGAATTTCATTTTTGTCATCTCCTAACTCTGTGTACTAGTAGAGTCATAATGGTGTGGTTAGTAATATCTTTCTGAGTTATAAGAATGAAATGAAGTCTCCTGGTTTTTTAACATAGATTTTTTATATTACATACTTTTTATATATAACACATAATATGAACAACAAAGCTTTCAGCTCACTAAAAATGTAGGGCCTAAGATCAAGTAGCATAATCATCTGGAAGAATTGTTGAAGTGAGAAATCTAAGATGAAAAATTGTGATTGACTAAAAAAAGACATTTAGAAACACAGTATTTAACAATGGAATCACAATTGTGATGTTATTAATAACAGGCAATTGGGACAGAGTTCATAATGACTTAATCCCTAGTCCATTAACTTTTATGAATTTAATAAAAATCTATTAAAAAGAAAATATGCTACACTGAAATTACCAATTTCAGATATGCTTACTTTTGATGAGTTTCTAGAATGCATTCTGGTATGAGTTTTCACCATCTACATGAACTGTGAAACAAATTGCTTTATTTACCATTATCCCAGGTTTTTTTTAGCTTGTCTCTTTCAGTTATTCAAAGAAGCCAATATGCAGTACAACAAAGCAAAGTATCCAGTAACTTCAAATTGTTTTATCTGAATTGGTAGAAAACCAGCTATTATTTAATGAACGCTGGTGCTACAGTTACTGTCGGTTAAAACAATAAGTTAGAAATAAATAACTATGTTTCTCTTCCTCATTCAAAAGTAGTTGGCATTTTGCTACTGTGAAAACCATAATGCCTAACATATATTTTCAAAAGATTTTGTATTAATAATATACTGAGAAAGCTATTCCGATACATTAGAATGTTTGTTGTTCAGAAAAAAATTGTGAGCAAAAGGATTGCCTTCCCAACTACATAGTAAGCTGGGTTAGTAGCAGCTACATTTGGGTGGAGTGAGGTGAGAGAAAGAGAACATCCCTAATACATATCCTATCTATTTACATTAAGTGGTTGTCCTCAATTAGCATTTATGCTTTTATACAGAAATGGTAGATTGATTGTTTTATCTAAGGCTTAAAACCTTTTATCTGATGGTAGTTATGTAAACCACCACCACTGCCTTTTTATGTCTGTGGATTTAAAGTTTCCCCTATTCAGAATCTGAAAATTTTCACTTGCCTCAACATGTTTACAGTACCTTTTTGCAATTTGTGCTTCCAAAACTTTATTTCACTACCTTAGTATAATTCCCCCTGAAGTACATATATTTTCTGTGAATTATTTTTCACTTGGATGTCCAGCATTGATTACTTCAGGATACAACAATAAGAAAAATGACATCTTAAACTCAGCACGACTTGAATGAGATGAAACATTTTTATCATAAATTTAGTTTGTTCAATGGAATGATCTGTATCTGCCTTCACAATCACCTTAGCGTAAGTAGAAGTTTCAATATATATTTTTCAGAAAATATAAATGTCCCGATACAATTAAATCAGAAAGGAACACAAACAGTCAAGAAAGAGAGTGTGGCTTATTTTGGTTGGGAAATACTAGAAAATATTTTCCCATGTAGCTTAAAGGATGGTTTTAAATTAAGGGAATTTACTTCTAAAAAATAGTACAGAGGATGACTTGAGAAATCTATCTTCTCTTTCTCCAGCTGTGTATGTTACTTTAGAGTCTTCTAAAACACAAGCATTTAAATGAGAATTTACACCATGACAGCCTATTTTAACTGTCACAGTAAAGGCTGATGATAAACTTATCAAGTAAAGATAGGTTTACTTAATAATAAGATGAGCAATAAGATGAGTAAAAGGCTGAACATAGCAATCCCAGTAATCATGATGGCAATAATGAAGAGGCAGCAACACAGGAGTTTGTTGTGACTAACCATAGATTTAAGACCTATTATCTGGAAAGCATTATAAAAGGCACTTTCTCAATACCTAGTTTATTGAGAGTTTTTAGCATGAAGGGCTGTTGAATTCTTTTGAAGGCTTTTTCTGCATCTATTGAGATAATCATGTGGTTTTTGTTGTTGGTTCTGTTTATGTGATGGATTACGTTTATTGATTTGCATATGTTGAACCAGACTTGCTTCCCAGGGATGAAGCCTACTTGATAGTGGTGGTTAAGCATTTTGTTGTGCTGGTGGATTCGGTTTGCCAGTATTTTATTGAGGATTTTCGCATCAATGTTCATCAGGGATATTGGCCTGAAATTATTCTTTTTTTGTTGTGTCTCTACCAGGCTTTGGTATCAGGATGATGCTGGCCTCATAAAATGAGTTAGGAAGGATTCCCTCATTTTCTATTAATTTAAATAGTTTCAGAAGGAATGGTGCCGACTCCTCTTTTTTACCTCTGGTAGAATTCAGCTGTGAATCCATCTGGTCCTGGATGTGTTTTGGTTGGTAGGCTATTAATTATTGTCTCAATTTCAGAACCTGTTATTGGTCTATTCAGAGATTAAATTTCTTCCTGGTTTAGTCTTGGGATGGTGTGTGTGACCAGGGATTTATCCATTTCTTCTAGATTTTCTAGTTTATTTGCATAGAGGTGTTTATAGTGTTGGTATAAACACTATAACACTGATGGTAGTTTGTATTTCTGTGGGATCAGTGGTGATATCCCCTTTATCATTTTTACTGCATCTATTTGATTATTTTCTCTTCTTTATTAGTCTTGCTAGGGGTCTATTTTGTTGATCTTTTCAAAAAACCAGATCCTGGATTCATTAATTTTTTTGAAGGTTTTTTTTTGTGTGTGTCTCTATCTCCTTCAGTTCTGCTCTGATCTTAATTATTTCTTGCCTTCTGCTAGCTTTTGAATTTGTTTGCTCTTGCTTCTCTAGTTCTTTTAATTTTGATGTTAGGGTATCAATTTTAAATCTTTCCTGCTTTCGCTTGTGGGCATTAGTGCTATAAATTTCCCTCTATACATTGCTTTAGATGTTTCCCAGAGATTCTGGTACCTTGTGTCTTTGTTCTCATTGGTTTCAAAGAACAGCTTTATTTCTGCCTTCATTTCATTATATACCCAGTAGTCATTCAGGAGCAAATTGTTCAATTTCCATGTAGTTGTACGGTATTGAGTAAGTTTCTTAATCCTGAGTTCTAATTTGATTGCACTGTGGTCTGAGAGACAGTTTGTTTTGATTTCTGTTCTTTTATATTTGCTGAGGAGTGTTTCACTTTCAATTATGTGGTCAATTTTAGAATAAATGCTATGTGGTGCTGAGAAGAATGTATATTCTGTTGATTTGCGGTGTAGAGTTCTGTAGATGTCTATTAGGTCCACTTGGTGCGGAGCTGAGTTCAAGTCCTGGTTATTCTTCTTAATCTTCTGTTTTCTTGGTCTGTCTAATATTGACAGTGAGGTGTTAAAGTCTCCCATTATTATTGTGTGGGAGTCTAAGTCTCTTTGTAGGTCTCTAGGGACTTGCTTTATGAATCTGGTTGCTTCGGTATTGGTTGCATATATATTTAGGATACTTAGCTCCTCTTGTTGAAATGATCCCTTTACCATTATATAGTGGCCTTCTTTATGTCTTTTGATCTTTGCTGGTTTAAAGTCTGTTTTATCAGAGACTAGGATTGCAACCCTTGATTTTTTTTTTCTTTCCATAGCTTGGTAGATCTTCCTCCATCCCTTTATTTTAAGCCTATGTGAGTCTTTGCACATGAGATGAGTCTCCTGAATAAAGAACGAGGATGGGTCTTGACTCTTTATCCAATTTGTCAGTCTGTGTCTTTTAATTGGAGCATTTAGCCCATTTACATTTAAGGTTAATATTGTTATGTTTGAATTTGATCCTGTCATTATGATGTTAGCTGGTTAGAAAGCTGAAACTGGATGCCTTCCTTACACCATACACAAAAATTAACTCAAGATGATTTAAAGACTTAAATGTAAGACCTAATACCATAAAAACCCTAGAAGAAAACCTGGGAAATACCATTCAGGACATAGGCATGGACAAAGACTTCATGATTAAAACACCAAAGGCAATGGCAACAAAAGCCACAATAGACAAATGGGATCTAATTAAACTAAAGAGCTTCTGCATAGAAAAAGAAACTATCATCCGAGTGAACAGGCCACCTACAGAATGGGAGAAAATCTTTGCAATCTACCAATCTGACAAAGGGCTAATATCCAGAATCTAGAAAGAACTTGAACAAATTTACAAGAAAAATACAAACAACGCCATCAAAAAGTGGGCAAAGGATATGAACAGACACTTCTCAAAAGAAGACATTTATGCAGCAACAGACTTACGCAAAAATGCTCATCATCACTGGTCATCAGAGAAAAGCAAATCAAAACCACAATGAGATAACATCTCATCCCAGTTAGAATGGTGATCATTAAAAATTTGGGGAACAACAGATGCCAGAGAGGATGTGGAGAAATAGGAATGCTTTTACACTATTGGTGGGAGTGTAAATTAGTTCAACCACTGTGGAAGATAGCGTGGTGATTCCTTAAGGATGTAGAACTAGAAATACCATTTGACACAGTGATCCCATTACTGGGTATATACCCAAAGGATTGTAAATCATGCTAGTATAAAGACACATGCACATGTATGTTTATTGTGACACTATTCACAATAGCAAAGACTTGGAACCAATCCATCGATGATAAATGTCCATCAATGATAGACTGGATTAAGAAAATGTAGCACATATACACCATGGAATACTATGCAGTCATAAAAAAGGATGAGTTTATGTCATTTGCAGGGAAATGGATGAAGCTGGAAGCCATCATTCTAAGCAAACTATTAAAAGGACAGAAAACCAAACACTGCATGTTCTCACTCATAGTTGGGAGTTGAACAACGAGAACACATGGACACAGGGTGCGGAACATCACACACCAGGGCCTGTTGGTGTGTGGGGGGCTGGGGGAGGGATGGCAATGGAGAAATACCTAATGTAAATGACGAGTTGATGGGTGCAGCAAACCAACATGGCACATGTATACCTATGTAACAAACCTGCATGTTGTGCACATGTACCCTAGAACTTAAAGTATAATAAAAAAGGTACTTTCTCTATAATTTCATTAAATTATTAATTTAAAAATCTATGAAATAAATGTAATCAAATTCCCAAGTGACACCATACCTAGTTTAGAAAGGCAAATTAGCTGAGTGACTGGATTTCTTATTTCACACAGAGATTGAGAAGGGGTCAGAAAGAATAGGAAAATTGGTAAATTTAGACTTAAGAGTAGAGAACAGATGACCGTGGGGCTTCATTTCTGATTTATAAGACAAAAAGAACCACAATCATGGATGATGAATAGAAGATACGTTTAAGATTCTGCAACATTTATGACAAGGACTCAGGGAGGTTCATGACATAAGCAAAACTGTGTGTGTGTGTGTGTGTGTGTGTGTATTTTCCAAAAAGTTTCCAGCAAATTACCAATGCATTTCTGTGCCTTTTTTTTCCTTTTCCTTTTCCCACACTGAAAAGGAAAAAAAAAAAAAAGGCAAGGCCAAGTTCAATATTTTTAAATGAGTATGTTTTCATTTTTTACAATCGTCTTTGTCTCCAGTGGAATTTTCTTTTTTCTTTTCTTTTCTTTTTTCGGTGCAATCCTATATGTTCAACAGAGTGAGAAAGCTAGGGAGCTGGGAAAGTTGCCTTTACATTCAGTCTGCATTTGGAAGAATTCCAAAGGCTAAAATATAATGAAGTGCCTATTGAACAAAGAGAAGCCTTTTGGAGAGAAGAACATGATGTTTGACAACACTGCTAGAGATATTAATACAAGAAATTCGACTAGAGTTGTCCTCTCATAGGTATTAATATTCACATTTCTTCATAAAAAGTTAAATAATTTAGACTGAAACAAAAAGCTCATAAGCAGCTGTGTTAGGGTTCTCCAGAGAAACATAAACTATAGGATATATATATATATGTGTGTGTATATATGTATATATGCCATTTTAAAATATGTTTTAAAAATATCCAGAGTATAATTACCTCAATGTGAGAATTAATTTCTATACTTTTTGTACATACTGATACTTAGTGATAGATTTTTGCTGTTATATATATATATGTGTATATATACACACACATATACACACATATATGATCATATATATCATATATATATCTCGTGTGTGTGTGTGTGTATATATATATAAACTTTACATGAATATGGAGGTGGAGACATTCCATGATCTGTTGTCTGCAAGTTGGAGATCTATGAAAGTTGATGGGCTTTTGTGGTTCAGAGAGCCAGAGAGCTGGTGGCATAGATTCAGTCTGAGCCTGAAGGCTCAAGAACCAGAAGAAGAGAGGGCAGGAGATGACCAACGATCCAACTCAATTAATCAGGCAGAGAGAGAGCAAATCCAACCTTCCTCCACCTTCTTCTATTCAGACCCTCAATGGGTTAGATGGTGCCCACTCAAATCAGGAACAGACATCTTCTTTACTCAATCCAATTCAGGTGGTAATCTCTTCAGGAAACACCCTCACAGACTCACCCAGAAACATGTTTCATTAGATATCCTGGTACTCCATGGCCCAGTCAAGTGGACACACAAAATTTATCATCATAAGGCAAAACTGGGATTTTGGTCCCAGATTAATTTTTCTATTATATACTTCAAGCATAAGAGAGCATAACCATTTGAGATACCTCCATCACACTCACTCATATGATCACTCAGTGAGTCAACAATGCAAGGAAGGAGTAATATAGGAAAAATCTAGCTAAAAATGTTGATAAATAGTTTTAAATTGTTTGATTCAATTCATGTTAAATAACAGCATGCTGTGATTTTAAATTCTAAAATTAAAATAATTGCAGAAATGCAAGTACATAATATAGTACAATGACAAGTCTATATTCATAGCCTCATCATCATTAGAACTTATCAGATTTGGAAAGCCATTTTTAAGTGCATTTTTTTTTTTTTCTTTGAGACGGAGTCTTGCTCTGTCGCCCAGGCTGGAGTGCAGTGGCGCGATCTTGGCTCACTGCAAGCTCAGCCTCCCAGGTTCACGCCATTCTCCTGCCTCAGCCTCCCGAATATCCAGAGTATAATTATCTCAAAGTGAGAATTGATTTATATACTGTTAGTACATAGTGATACTTAGTGATAGATTTTTGCTTAGAAGATGAGAGTTCTTATTCGATTTGAATGTCCTCTATTGTTTGTACTGTATAACAAGTCATCTTTTCTCACCTACAAAGAAAAATTCCTTTGGAAATTAGTTCTGCTGCTACTTAAAGGTACCTTAGAAAATAACATCATTATAACTCAAAGGCCCATGATTATGTTAGTTGTAATACTAATCCCCAACATCATTTAACACCTTTCATAATATAAATCTTTATACACTATACCTCATTTAACAGCCATTAACACATTTTCTATCTCAAATCAAGTGTACCAACTAATAATGACTTAATTTTGTTATTTATCAGATGCGATTTTACATTATCAATAATCTTATATTATGCCTGCACAGTTCAATATGTAAAACTTCTGCAAAACATATTGCTCATCTCCTGATACATCATGTTGGTGGCTAAAATTTAACAACAATCAAATTCAGAATATGTTAATTGCCTTGCATTAGGTACAAAATAAAATGTATCTTATTTATAAGGGTGTATTAAGATGAATTTATAACATCAAAAAATATTTAAGATGTGAAATTATCATAAATATAATAGAACTTATTATATCTGTATTTTAGGGTTTTGCATGGACACATACATACACACACACACACACACATACACACAAAATACTATTGCAAAATATATTGACTAGAATAATTAAATGTAGACAAATTCCTCAGAAATTTAAAGTTAGTAATCTTAGG
Source organism: Piliocolobus tephrosceles (assembly GCF_002776525.5). Lineage (NCBI taxonomy): Eukaryota > Metazoa > Chordata > Mammalia > Primates > Cercopithecidae > Piliocolobus > Piliocolobus tephrosceles. Next base: position 31,746,621 of record NC_045444.1, on the reverse strand, counting down.
CTGGTAGTGACTTACTTATTCAAAAGAAATTCTACATTGAGCCATAACACCATAGCGAAATATGCAATAGGTTGCTTATGATTTATTTTATTTAATTGGTAGAATTCTAGGTTTCAAAATTAAGAAATAAGTAAGATTATTTTGGACATCACATTTAATTAATAATTTACTTTTACATTTAATTTTACTTCTGGTTGCTTCATGTATCTGTTAGAAATTGAGCAAATACAGTCCCTAATGTGTGTTGGGAAATTGTATGATCCTTTCCTGCTTTATGCCTCAGTTTTCTTCTCTGTATTCCAATGATAAACATAGTATCAACTGTGTAGGTCTGTTGCAAAGATGGATTTTATCATTAAATATTTCCAATGTTAATGTTATTCTGATATAATTTAAACAATTTAATTCCCAATTTTCAGTTGATAGTATTTAGAAATGTAATGGAATATTATTTTTTGAATTATTTTTTTTGAGGCAGGCTTGCTCTGTTGCCTAGGCTGGAGTGCAATGGCATGATCTTAGCTCACTGCAACCTCTGCCTCCAGGGTTCAAGTGATTCTCTTGCCTCAGCCTCCTTGGCAGCTGGGGTTACAGGTATGCACCACCACGCCAGGATAATTTTTGTATTTTTAGTAGACAGAAGGTTTCACCATGTTGGCAAGGCTGATCTCGAACTGCTGGCCCCAGATGATCGACCCACCTCGGCCTTCCAAAGTTCTAGGATTACAGGCATGAGCTACTATGCCTGGCCTATTTTTTTAACTTTTATCCTGCTACTTTAAAAAAAAAACCACTTACTAGGTCCAGTAGCTATTATGTTCATTCTTTAATAAATTTTTGTAGACTTCTTACAATTTTCTGTGTACCTGCTCATGTAGCCTGAAAACAAAGAATGTTTCTTATTTTCCAAAGTACATGCTATTCATCTATTTATCTTGCCAACCTGAAATAATTAGGACCTACACTAAATTGAATAGAAGTGATGAGAGTGGGTATCTGCCTTACTGGATGTCTTAAGAAAGTGTTCAATAATGTCAGCTAAAAGTTTTCCTCATTTTTCTTTCTTTTTAAAAATTTTACAGATGACTTTTATTAAATGCAGGGACTCTTCTACATTTCTAGTTTGCTTAAGGTTTCTATCATAAAAATGTGGAATATTTAATTTTTTCTGCATTATCAAGGTTATCATATCATTTTTACCTTCATTCTGTTTATTTGATGAATCATATTAATTTATATTTAAATATTAATATATTCTTGCATTTCTAGGTACATTGTATTTACCCATGGTATGTTGTTTCATATATATGTGGAATCATGCATGAATGGATTTTATTAGCAAATTTAGAGAATTTTAGCAAAATAAAACTTTTAATATTTTTCATTTTTGTGTGTAAGGAATATTGTCCTCTGTATATTTTCTTGTAATGTCTCTGTCTAGTTCAATATCAAGATTTTCTTTTTATACAATGAGTATGTTTTAGCATTTCATGCTGTGAATTGGTTTATTAGTTACACTTTTGTTTTATTTATTTTTGTAGTGGTTTCTCTAGTGTTTGTAATATGTGCCTTAAACTTATCACAATATACCTCCTCATGCATATATTAAAACTCTTACAAGAGTATTTGCCAATTTTTCTTTTCATACCTTGTGATATTATTGTCATGTATTTTTCTTCTCCATCTGTTATATTTATACAGTACAATTTTTATTTTTTGGTGTATTAGGGTTCTCTGGAGGGACAGAACTAATAGGCTACATCCATATTAAAAAGGGAGTTTATTAATGAGAACTGACTCACAGGATCACATGGTAAAGTCACACAATTGGCCATCAGCAAGTTGAGGAGCAAGGAAGCCAGATGTGGATCAGTCAGAGTCTCAAAACCTCAAAGGTACTTTTGAAAAAGTACATTTTTTAAAAATGAACTTCACCCACTGATATTTTTTTCAGTAGTCTTCATTCTTTTCTTTTGTTCCCATTTCTATCTAGTATTATTTTCCTCACATCAGAGGAATATTCTTTAGCATGTCATAGAGAGTAGGTATTCTCACAATAAATTATTACAACATTTGTTTGTCTATAAAATTTTTAATTTAATCTTCATATTTGTAGAACATTTCTGGTATCAAATTATAGATTTAAAATTGCTTTTTATTATAATTGTTTTCAGCATTTTAAAGATGTTGTTCCATTGTCTTTTGTCTTTCATTATTTCTGATAGCAGTCTTCTGTATGTCTTATATTTCTGTTTCTTTACACAACCCATTGCTGTTTTAATATTTTTCTTTATTATTAATTTTCCACAACTTGTGAGGTGTCTTGATGTATTTTTGTTGTGTTATCATGCTCATGATTTGTTGGATTATTTAAATTAATAAATTTCCTATTTTCATCAAATTTTAAAACTGTTGATCATTATTTCTTTAAGTAATTTTTTTCTGATGTTCCAACCTTCTGAAATTTCTATTATGCACATGTTAGTTTATTATTAGACAGATTCCTGAGGTTCTGTTCATTTTATCATTGTGTGTGTGTGTTCTATTATTGTTAGATACAACTGCTATGTCTTTTGGTCAGTGATCTGATCTTCTATGGTATCTAATCTGATGCAATTTTAAGATTTTGTCCAGTGAATCTTTATTTCAAACATTTACTTTTCACATGTAGAAACTCTTTATGGTTCCTGTTGTATATCTTTTATTTCTCTCATTTTCATGTTTTTCTTTAAATACATGTATATGTAGTTAATCTTTTCTACTATTTACACTACATCTGTTATATAAGGTTTTTTTTTAATTGATTGACTTTTTTCACATTGTTCTGCTTCTTAGTAAGTCTATTTACTTTTCCTTTGATGCTGAGCATTATGTGTATTATATAATTGAGTTTTGAGTTTCTAACTTCCTTCAAACAAAGTGATGAGCTGTTTTCTCAGGAAATGAAGATTGCTGATTATCAGGTTGATCCCTTTGAGACCCATGTCTCAGGAGAGCTAGACTAGTATTTTTCTGTAGTTATAGTTTGGCCCTACTACTAAGTTGTAGCTTCTCTGCAGTCTCCACTGAAAGCCACAAGGAATCAACAAGGTCTCTGTACTCTGGGGGTTTGGAGTTCAAATTTCTTCCTTCCTTTTGTAAGCTCTAAGAATTGTTTAGCTTGTATCCCTGTTTGCTTTCTTTAAGCTTGTGGGGTTTCACTTTCTGCATGTGTGGTAGCATTCAGCAAGGACTCAAGCATTCAAAACTCAGGACTCTACATCCTGAATTTTTTTGCTTTTTTCCTTTCTAAAACTTTCCCCTTTGATTCATAACAACTTAGTTTCCCCAAACTCTGATATCTGTCTCTTTAATTCAGCTAAGCTGCTGAGCGATGCTTAGTCCTTACCATTCTACCATATATTTCATTCAGGAAACTGCCTTCTATCAAAAAGAAGTGTTGATGGTAAGGCTACCTCATTTCCTCCTTCTCTCAAGGATGACCGTTCTGCACTGCCTATTGTCTGATATCTGCAAATAGATTAGGATATATACCCCAACTCTCTCTCTCTCACACACACACACACACACACACACACACACACACACTCCACCACTGAGGGAGCTTAAGTACAGTTTTTTTGTTTTGTTTTGTTTTGTTTTTTAATCCATCATTGCCAGAAAGTAAATCAAAAGCTGGGTTTTCCATATATAAAAACAAAATTTTAATGGATTGAGGGCTCACTAAATATAATTCAAGAAAGAAGAATGAATAGGAAAAATTCTTGTCCCAAAAAAGAAGAAAAACCCCCATGGAGCTTAAGGGAAACTTAGAGAAACTGGAAAGACATAAGAGTATAAAGTGTATAGACACAGAGATCAAAATTTTCTGACACTATGGTCCAAATATTTGTATATATGAGAGTGGATATAGAAGAGATGGCATAAACCCCTGATAGAACGAAGTTCAGAGAAAACATCACAGTGAAGCTTTAATACTGATTTTCATTCTGAACTCAAAGAAGGACTATGAAACAGGCTGTTCTACTCTTGACTTAAAATCTACACTGTACCAATAGCTGGTAGGCTCCCTGGAAGGTAAATACATCTGAGAGCTTCCCAGATTTTGCACACATTGGCATAGTGAATAAGTATTTATCATAAGTTTTCTGTCCTACACCAGGTAGTGGCAATTTTAAGAAGTACAGTTCACAGGGAAAGACCCAGGCTTGGATCGTCAACCTAAATAACAAGCAGAAAGAGTCTTTCTAAAAATATTGAGTATAATTGGAAATAAGCAGAGGATTTGAAAATCCAGGATATTCAAGCTATGAAAGTTTTTATGTATTCACAAGATCTTCAAATGAAAGTGGAAAAATGTATGTTAGCTTATTACTGTGTACCACAAATAAAATCTCTATTCCTTCTTAATTGATAAATATATTAATTAATAAGTCACTCTCTCCATTAACTCACCCTTCCATTAATTAATTTAACAGTATCTTTTATTATAGACATCACAAGGCAGATACTGTAATAGCTGCTTTGAATACAAAGGCAAGGAAGACATAACATCTCTGTCCTCAGTCCTTGTCTTCCATTAAGGAAGAGATACAGAAAAGCAGATGTGCATTTATGATACGTGGTTAAAGTGTTGTGGAAGATCCGAGATCCCCTGGGACACAGACTTCCAGAGATTACTTCCTGTAAAAAGAAATATGTCAGCTAAATTGCCTCCAGAGTCTAAACATATAACTATGTACATGCATAGTTCAGATCATTCTAAAATGACTATTTGATAAGTAGCTGTATCTCTTTGATACTACAGTATTTATTTTCCAGTTTTAATAACATGAAGATGAAATAGAAGCTACTCCTTGTGTCTTTACTAATAAGGCTAAACTCTAGAGCATTCACAATATTGTCAAGATTTATTAAAAGACCTATGTTGAAATTTAGGTTGTTCTAATGTGTTAAGATTGTACATGAAATGCTACAAATGTCCTAATCCCCTTTATTTGCAAGATATAAAATCCTTCACAGAAGCCTGAAGCATGACAACAAAACAAACTCAGGAAATCATTGGAGGAGGCCAGGTTTTAAATACTAACAGTTATGCCAGCCATAGTAAGATCAAAACTTTCTGTTGTATTGAGGTTGTCAGCAATAAACTCTAATCAAATTTGCTCTAAAATTACAGCAAAATGGAGAATATGATTCCCATTCTTGGTCTCCTTGGACTAATTTCAACCAACAGGTTTTACTTTGTTCATTCATGTACAATATCCATACCTTTGCCAAACCATACATAATGACCCTCCCAGTTTTCAGCAGCATGGAATCATCATAGGCTTAAAGAACATCTCATGCCACACCGTCATGTTTATTTCATAATGCTCCCACACAGAACTTTAACATTTTACACCTGCATCTCAAAAAAATACCTTCCTAATAGAAAGTTATGTAAGCATATGGAAATATATTGTATCAATTCATAGATGTATTTTCAGAATCATTTTTATTCTTAAAAATTATTTTATTTTCAGAATAATTTTCAGGATATGTGTGGGGTGTGTGTGTGTGTTCTAATAAACCTCAAACAAGATTGTATTAAATGTATAGTCATGTGTTGATTTACCAGTTGTGTGCAGATAAAATAATATTTATCTGTAGAAACATATGAACATTGCATTCAGTGTTTATGATTATGTGTTTAAATGTTCCATGATTCAGCATTACGGAATTCAAATTCTGGGATCCTCTGTGTCCTTGAAACCTACTTTTCAGTTTTTCCAGTTCATGAATGATCACCAGCCAAAATTTTCATTTGCTTATATTTGTGTCTGTGTGTGTGTGTGCGTGTGTGTGTGTGTGTATGTGTCTGACAGAGAGAGAGAGAGAGAGAAAGACAGAAAGAATACTAATGAGTAATCAGAGGGCTGAACAGTCAGACAGCAATGAAGTAATGCCATGATACATTTCTCCATCACTTTTTCTACAAATGATGTGGGAATAATAGGCATCCACATGCAAAAATTAAATATCATACTTCATAAGAATTAGCTTATAATGAATCATAGATATAATTGTAAAACAAAAAAAAAAATCTATGACTTTTCAAAGAAAACATAGATAACATGGTTTGGCTCTGTGTCTCCACCCAAATCTCATCTTGTAGCTCCCATAATTTCCACTCATTCTGGGAATGACCCGGTGGGAGATGATTGAACTAAGTGGGCGGGTATTTTCCATGCTGTTCTCGTGATAGTGAATAGGTCTTACTAGATCTGATGATTTTAAAAAACAGGAATTGCCCTGCACAAGCTCTCTCTTCACCTGCTGCCATCCATGTAAGATGAGACTTGCTCCTCCTTGCCTTCCACCATGATTGTGAAGATTCCCCAGCCATGTAGATCTACAAGTCCAGTAAACCTCTTTCTATTGTAAATTGTCCAGTCTCAGGTTTGTCTTTATCACCAACATGAAAATCGGCAAATACAGTATATTGGTACCAATAGAGTGAGATGCTGCTGAAAAGATACCTGAAAATGTGAAAGCGACTTTGGAACTGGGTAACAGACAGAGGTTGGAACAGTTTGGAGGGCTCAGAAGAAGACAGGAAAACGTGGTAAAGTTTGGAACTTCCTGGAGACTTGTTGAATGGCTTTGCCCAAAATGCTGATAGTGATATGTACAATAAAGTCCAGACTGAGGTGGTCTCAGATGGAAATGAGGAACTTTTTGGGAACTGGAGCTAAGGTGATTCTTATTATGTTTTAATAAAAAGACTAGCAGCATTTTGCCCCTGACTTAGAGATTTGCAGAACTTTGAACTTGAGAGAGATAATTTAGGGAGGAAGAAATTTCTAAGCAGCAAAGCCTTCAGGAGTTGAGTTGGGTGCTGTTAAAGGCATTCAGTTTTAAAAGGCAAACAGAGCACAAAAGTTTGGAAAATTTGCAGTCTGACAACGTGATAGAAAAGAAAGTCCCATTTGCTGAGGAGGAACTCAAACCAGCTGCATAAATTTGCATAAGTAATGAGCAGTCAAATGTGAATCCCCCAGACACCAGGGAAGATGTCTCCAGGGCATGTCAGAGGTTTTCACAGCAGCACCTCCCATCACAGGTTGGGAGGCCTAGGAGGAAAAAGTGGTTTCATGGGCCAGGCCCAGTGGCCTTGTGCTGTGTGCAGCCTAGGGACTTGGTGCCCTGTGTCCCAGCTGCTCCAGCCATGGCTGAAAGGGACCAACATAGAGCTTGGGCCTTGGCTTCAGAGGGTGCAAACCTCAAGCCTCGCCATCTTCCACATGATGTTGACCCTGAGAGTATACAGAGTCAAGAACTGAAGTTTGGGAACCTCCCCCTAGATTTCACAAGATGTATGGAAACACCTGGATGCCCAGGTAGAAGTTTGCTGTGGGGGCAGGGTCCTCATGGAGAACCTCTGCTAGGGCAGTGCAGAAGGGAAATACAGGGTCGGAGCCCCACAGGGGCACCATCTATTGGAGCTATGAGAAGAAGGCCACCGTCCTCCAGATCTCAGAATGATAGATTCATGGTGCAATGACAGCTTGCACCATGCACATGGAAAAGCCACAGACACCCAACACCATCTCATCAAGGCAGCTGGGAGGGAGGCTATGCCCTGCAAAGCCACTAGGGCAGAGCTGCCAAAGACTATGGGGACCTTCCTCTCGCACTGGTGTGACCTGGATGTGAGACACAAAGTCAAAGGAGATCATTTTGGAGCTTTAAGAATTGACTGCCCTGCTGGATTTTGTACTTGCAGGAGGCCTGTAGTCCCTTTGTTTTGGCCAATTTATGCCATTTGGAATGGCTGTATTTATCCAATACCTGTACCCCCATTGTATCTAGGAGGTAACTAATTTGCTTTGGATTTCATAGGCTCATAGGCAGAAGGGACTTGTCTTATCTCCAATGAAACTTTGGACTGTGGACTTTGAGTTCACGCCAAAATGAATTGAGACTTTGGGGGACAGTTGGGAAGGAAGGATTGGTTTTTAAATGTGAGGAAATGAGATTTGGGAGGGGCCATGGGCAAAACAATATGGCTTGGCTGTGCCTCCATCCAAATCTCATCTTTAGCTCCCATAATTCCCATGTGTTGTGGGAGGGACCCGGTGGGAGATTGAATCATGGGGCTGGGTTTTTCCCATGCTGTTCTCATGATAATGAACAGGTCTCACAAGATCTGATGGTTTTAAAAATGGGAGTTGCCCTGCATAAGTTATCTCTCTGCCTGCTGTCATTACATAAGATGTGACTTGCTCCTTCTTGCCTTCTGCCCTTATTGTGAGGCCTACCCAACCACGTGGAACTGTAAGTCCAATAAACCTCTTTCTTTTGTAAATTGCTCAGTCTCATCAGCAGTGTGCAAATGGACAAATACAGGAGAGAATCTTCATACAGTAATCGCGTAAATCAATTTTGACATGACAAAAACAACTATGAAAAATTAGACTTTATAAAAATTGAAACATGTTCTCTGAAAGGTACTTTTAAGATAATGAAAATGCAACTACAGACTGAAAGAACTAAATATCCAGCAAAAGTCTTGTGTTTAAATAAAATAAATTTATTTTAAAGTTAAAGGTTCACTTACCGCATGAGTCAGCCATCTCACTCCATAGTATTTAGTCACATGAAAACTTATTTTCACACAAAAACTTACACATAAATTTTTATAGAATATCTATTTATAATTGCCCCAAACTAGAAGCTACACAAATTTTTTTCTATAGATGAATGGATAAAAAACCGTGGTAGTTCCCTGCAATGGAATAATAATAAGCAATAAAAAAGAGGAAAGTATTGATTCACATACCTTATATAAAACTCAAAGTGAACATGAAAGCAGACAGTATCAAATGGTTATATACTATATGATTTGATTTATATGACATTCTCAAAATAATCAGACAAGGTGATACAGAACACATCAGTGATTTCCATTTGTCTGGGATCCAGAAAAAGTGTTCAGATGGGTAGCATAAGGGACATTTCCAGAATGATAGGACTGTCCTGTATTCTGATTGTGGAAGTAACACAAATTTAGAAATTGTTAAAATTCATAGAATTTTATACCAAAACAGTCAATTCCACTATATGTTAATTAAAATGAAAAAACAAGAGCAGTCAGATAATATTTTTCAGAATTGAGACTTGTTGATTTTAATGTGTTATTACACATATAGTAGTTTTTTCTCCTAAATTGTTGCCTTTTCAAAGTAGAAATCATGTTTTTAAAAATATTTTTGAAGCACTTTGCTGCCTCTTCTTTTTTGAAAATGAATTATTTTTAATTTTTATGGGTATATAATAGGTGTATATCTTTATGAGGTACAGGATATTTTTATACAGGCATGCTATGTATAATAATCCTGTAAGGGTAAGCAAGACATCCAACACCTCAAGCATACTGTTTGGACAAACGGAGGCAAGATGGCGCAGTTCCGGGTTCTTCACCGTCAACTCTCCCGCGCCCGGGAAAGACGGGTGGACTGAGCAGGCGCAACCCGACCTCCGACGGAGAAAAACCGGAACCCGCCTAGCCACGCCTACCACCCCACCCCTGACCCGCCTATGTCCTGCCCCCTGCCCGCCCACTTCCGGGCCCAGGACATAAAAGCCGCTGGGGGTGGGTGGGGAGAGGGCGCGTGGTGCCAACTTCCTTGGCCCCTCCTTGTGAGTGGGACCCAGGAACCTCCTCTGAGAATGCCAGGGCGACTTCCTGGGCCTCCGGAGACTGGTGAACCTCGCTCCCTCCTTCACATTGGCTTGTAAATAAAGTTTTTTTGCCTTGCCTACTTGCCTTTTCTCTGGCATTTGCTCGGGGGTCGCATTAAAGCAAATCACATACACCATTTCTTTGTGCTACAGACATACCATTTGTACTCCCTCAGTTATTCTACAATGAACAACAAATTGTTGCTGACTGTAGACGCCTTGTTGTGCTATCAAATACTAGCTCTTATTCGTTTGAAGTATGTTGTCATGCTCATTAACCATCCCCATTTCCCCCATGCCCCTCAACACCACTACCCTCTCTAGCCTCTTGTAGCCGTCATTCTACTTCTATCTCCATGAGTTCAGTTGTTTTACTTTTTAGTTCCCACAAGTAAGTGATAACATGTGAAGTTTGCCTTTCTGTGCCTGGCTTATTTCGTTTATCATAATATCCTCTAGTTCCATCTATGTTGCTGCAAATGACAGGATCTCATTCTTTTTTTTATGACTGAATATATTCCACTGTGTATTTGTACCATGTTTTCTTTATCCATTTTTCTGTTGATGGACACTTAGGTTGCTTCCAAATCTTGGCTATTGTGAATAGTGTTTCAATAAACATGGGAGTTTATCAGAGATAGCTCTTTGATACACTGATTTTCTCTCTTTTGGGTATATACCCAACAGTGGGATTGCTGGATCATGCGGTAGCTCTCCATTTAGGTTTCAGAGGAACTTCCATACTGTTCTCCACAGTGATTGTACCAATATGCATTGCAATCAACAGTGTATAGGGATTCCCCTTCCTCCACATCCTCGCCAGTGTTTTTTATTATCTGTCATGTGAATATAGCCCATTTTAACTGGAGTGAGATGATATCTCATTGCAGTTTTGATTTGCATTCCTCTGATGATCAATGGTGTTGAGCATCTCTTTATATAGCTGACTGTCATTTATATATTCTCTTTTGAAAAATGTCTATTCAAAGCTTTTGTCCATTTTTAAAATCAGATTATTCAATTTTTTTCCTACTGAGTTGTTTGAGCTCTTTATATATTCTGGTTATTAATAACTTGCCAGATGGATAGTTTGCAACTATTTTCTCCCATTCTGTGGATTGTCTCTTTACTTTCTTGATTGTTTCCCTTTGTTGTGCAGAAGCTTTTTTACTTGATGTGATCGCATTTATTCATTTTTCTTTGGTTGCCTCTGCTTATGGGATATTACTGCAGAAATCCTTGTCCAGACCAATATCCTGGAGAGTTTCTTCAATGTTTTCTTTCTTGAGGTCTTCCACTTAAGTCTTGAATCCTTTTGATCTGATTGTTATATATGGTGAGAGATAGGGGTCTAGCGCCATCCTTCTGCACATGGATATCTAGTTTTCTCAGCATTATGTATTAAACTGTCCTTCATGTCTTTCCTTTTTCTAAAAGAAAAAAAAAAACCTTTTATTTTAGAAAAGTTTTAGATTTATAAAAAAAACTGTGAAGATCGTTTTTATGTGTGTAACAGATGTTTTCCTATTAACATGTGACATTAGTGTGGTACACTTATTACGTGAACTGATATGGATACATTATTATTAACAGAAGGCCATACTCCATTTATTGTTATTATTTTTAAACCTAATGTCCTTTTTCTATTTCAGGCTTCCATTCAGGTTACTACATTACATTTAGTAGTCCTAACTATTTACAATACTCTTGGCTATGACAGTTTCTTAGGTTTTTCCTGTTTTTGGTGACATTGAGAGTTCTGAGGAATCCTGGTCAGTTATTTTGTAGAATGTCCCTCACTGGAATTTTTCTAATCTTTTCTCATGATTAGACTGGAGTTACATCTTTTTAGGAGGTAGATCATAGGGGTTAAATGCAATTTTCATCACATTGTATCAACCATCAGCATAACTTATTACCTATTGATGTTAAACTTGAACAAATGGCCAAGGTAGAGTGTCAGATTTCTTTCTTGTAAAATTATTTTTTGGTCATATTTTCCATACTTTACTCTTTGAAAATAAGCTGTAGCCAATAATTGGGGTGGGGGGATTTATGTAATACCTCATAGAACAGAGTATCTACATAAATTATTTGAAATATTTTTGCTCAGGAGGTTTGTCTATTCTGCCACATTTAATTCTTTATTCAATCATTCATTTATATAGTATGAACACATAAATATTTTATAATTTGAATTATTGTCTAACACTACTTTATTATTTGCACAGCTAATTTTACCTTTGATTATTATAGTGATCTTTCAAATGTCTCTTGTGTCCCTTTCATTGTTGTGAATTATTTTTTCTTGGTATTCCACTACTTTCTGGCACTTTAAGAAGTTCCAGACTCTCCTTGTTAATTTCCTGCCCCAGTAGTAGGTTTATATATTTCTTCAAGGATGCCTGGTTTATTTTATTGGACAACATTATTAGAAGCAAAGATCTGGGTGTCAGGTATGCTTACTGATAATAGAGTTCCTTTTCTTCTAGACTTCTCAGCTGAAGGAATAAGGAAATATGGCATTTGCATACTAAAATGTATTGTTGGGGCCAAGGGAAACTTCCCCTTATCTCTAAAGGGATGCTGAAAAAATCAACTCAAAAAAGGCATATTAATTGGAGAAAAGGCATCCAAAGTAAAGACCCAAAGATTTAGGGAAAATTGTCCATTTTTATGTTTATGTTCAATAAAGTATGAACAGCCATGTAGAAATATGATTGAGCCATATTTAGAAATATGATCTAAAAGCCAAAATGCTAATAGAGTCAATAGGGAAGCTTAGAAAGGTCTGTCTGCCTAGATTTTTCTTGGCCTCTCTAGGCAGCATTCCTTCCTTCTGGGTATGGGACAAGACCAACTCTTGAATAGGGTTCTTATGACATATAGTCAAACAAGGTAAGTCAGGTAATTTTTTATGGCTGATATTTACATAGAAAGGCAGAGAAAAGGTTACCGTAATATTTTTAGGTTTTGTGGCTGTCTTTGGGGAAAAGACGTTCTGACTGATTTCTGTGACCTGCTCTGGAGAAAAGGGGTTCTAGTTTCTACCACCTGCCTTGGGGAAGAAGGATTCTAGTTTCAGTGACTAGCCCCTGGGGGAGAATTAGAATGAGAAACAGGAGGGAAGAAGAAGGTCAGAGAAAAAGTTTTGCTTCTGAGGCCTTCCTTTTGGGATATCGCTTTCTGAGTTCCAACAGTATGTAGACATATCTACAAAAATTTTCATATGTAACTCTGTATGTATCTTTGGCTACCTACGAGTTCATACAGATGCATTCAACTCTAATACACTATCACTTGGATCATCCTGGCCTCCTCCTTTTGTTTATCCATAACTTCCCATTCCAACAGTGAAAACCCTGGCTCCATTATCTGCCACTAAATGCCAGTGTCCATTTATAGCAGTATCAGATAGGTTAACACATGCCCCCATGGGAAACAATTTTAAAGTACTTTTTCTTTAAAGAAAGAAAAAGAAAGAAAAGAAACAAAAACAGACACACATCCTTCCCCTTTTGCAAATTTTAACTCAAAATACTGTAGCAGAGAAAAAGTAATACCTTTTCTCACCCACTATAAGTGTCATGGTTAAAACCCCTATAACAAAAGGCAGGTTAACAGGAAAATAGTATTAAAAAATTATTTGTCAGAAGTTTTGCCTTGCACAGGAGCCTTCAGAAATGAAGACACAAAGACCAAGGCAAATTTGTATATTTTTATGCTTAGATTTCAAGAAAAATGGACAATCATGTAGAAGTATGATTGGACAGGAAGGGTGTGATCTAATGGAGGAACTCAGCAACATCTGTTTGTTCAAATTCTTCTAGGTTTCCCTGGGTAGTATTTCTTTCCTATGGGTATAAAGAAGGAGCATCTGTCAGATGAGGGTTTTAGGACCCACTTTCAGGAGAAGTATGTCAGAGAATTCCTTTATTACCAAATCTCACACAGAAAGGCAGGGGAAAGTCAGAGAGTGACCTATCAGGCACTACATTTTGCAGTAGCATGTTCTGAACTCCAACAATATAAAATACAAAGGTACAAAACTTCTAAAAGAAAACATAAGAGAAAATAGATATGATCTTGGATTTGTGATGAATTTGAGATACAGCATCAAAAATAAAAGTCTATAAAAAATAATTTGGACTTTATCAAAATTACAATGTTTATTTAGTGAAAAGTGACTAGAATGGGCAAAAAAAGCCATGGAATGGGAGAAAATATTTGTACATCACATATCCTGTAAAAGTCTTATATCCAAAAATATACAAATAATTGTTACAATTTAGCAATAGGAAAACAAATAATCAGTTTAAAAATTGGGTCAAAGTTCTGACACCTCTAAACAAAATAAATAGGTGGCAAATAAGCACATAAAAAGACACTCAACATCTTTTATCATAATGGAGTAGCAAAATAACAATCATATACCACTACACATCTATTAAAATGGCTAAAATTCTAACATTTCAGATATCAATTGCTGGCAAGGATGTGGTGCAACAGGAACTCATTCATTCTTTATGGGAATTGTACAACTACTTTGGAAGACAGTTTGGCAGTTTCTTATAATGTTAAACCTAGTCTTACTGTACAGCCAAGACACTGCATTCCTAGGTATTCACCCAACTGATTGATATTAAAATTTATGAGTACACAAAACCTGCACACCAGTGTTTATAGCAGTTTTATTCATAATCTCCCCAAACTGGAAGCAGCAAAAATGCATTCAATGGGTAAATTTTTAAACCAACTGTGGTATAGCCATACAAGAACTATTATTCAGTGATAAAAATAAATGAAATTTCAATCCATGAAATGACAGGGGCGAATGTTAATTATATAGTGCTAAGTTAACAAAGCCAGTATGTAAATGTTACAAACTCTGTAATTTCAATTACACTACATTCTGGAAGTATAGTGCAAATCTATATACACATTAAAAAGATCAGTGTTTGCCAAGCATTCAAAGGGAGCAAGAGGGCTGAACAGTTGCAGCACAGGGAGTTTTCTAGTGTGGTGACATTATTCTGCATAGTACTTTAATGGTGAACACATAACACCCAGCATTTGTCAAAAACAGAACTTTTCAGAGCAAAGGGTGAAAATGTTGTGAAAAATCAAAACAATTAATAATTTAGGAGTTTGAGGCATCACATGACATAAAATCTTACTGTATTACAAATGTACACAGTTAGATTAATTAGCTTCACTGAAGAGGGTTGGGGGAAAATTCACCCACCTAAGTCACTTTGGAATTGAGTAGAGTTACAAAAGTAAAGGCAAAATTTACTGTATGTAAGTACTGTATGTATGTTCCTTCTTCAAAGATCAGTTGTACTATATTGTGTAGGTCTATGTTGGATCTTTCTATATTGTTTCTTTGGTCTATTCTTTCTCCATGATGTCTTGATTACTGTGGCTTTATAGTAAATCTTAAAGTCTTAAAGATAGTGTCTGTCCACCAACTTGGTTCCTCTTCCTTGGCATTGTGTTAGCCATATGTTGGTCTGTTTCTTTTCAATATAAATTTTAGAATTTTGCTTTGGATTGCCTTGAACCTATAGATCTCCTTTGGAAGACATTATAACAATATTGAGTCTTCATATCTATGTATACTGAATATCTCTCCATTTATCTAGAGCCACTTTGACTTCTTTGTCACAATGTTATCATTCTTAACATACAGATACTGTCTGTATTTTGTGGTATATATAACTATTTTATGTTTTGGTGATAAGTGGTATTATGTTTTTTAAAATGTATAATTCTAATTGTTCAGTGCTAGTGCATAGGAAAGTAATTTACCTTGGTATATTAACCTTGTATAAAGGGACCTTTAGTAGGTTATTAGTGCCAAAGTGTTATTATTATTATCTGGGATTTCCTAAATACATAATTATTTAATTTGCAAACAAAAACAGTTTAATTTTTTTCCTCCTGATTTTTATTCATTTCATTTATTGTCTTATTGCATGAGCTAGTACTTTTCTTGTCTTATTGCATGAGCTAGTACAATGTTGAATAGGAGTGACAAAGAAGTCATTCCTTTTTTTAGGTCTTTGAAAGACAGTATTTAGTTTCTCACTGCTGGGCATAATATTAGCTATAGGGTTTTTTTAACAGCAAATTATATCCCTAGTTGGCTAAGAGGTTTTATCATGAATAAGAAATGGGTTTTGTCAAATGCTTTTTCTGCATATCATTTTTTCTTCTTTGCTTGTTGATGTGGTGGGTTGTATTAATTGACTTTTTTCAACAGCTTTGTAAACCTGGAATAAATTTAATTAGAGTTTACATATAATTTTTTTATTATTCCATTTGCTAACATTTTGTTTAGAATTTTGGCTTCTATATTCATGAGAGAAATTATTCCATAGTTTTTCTTTCTTGTAATGTACTTGTCTGTTTTGTGTGATCCATTAATGCTGACCTCATAGAAAGTTAAGAGGTGTTCACTCTGCTTCTATTTTCTGGAAGATATTGTAAGAAATTGGCATTTTTTTAAGTGTATGATATGTATTTGGCATGAGATTTTGGTATTTGTCCTGAATGGAGTTCTCTGAGATTTCTGGATATGTGTTTTAATGTGTGTTATTAATTTTGGAATATTCTTGGTCATTGTTATTTCAAATAATTCTGCTATATTATCTTCTGCTATTCCAATCGTATGTGTGTTACAGTTTTTGAAATTGTTCCACAGTCTTTGGATAATTTCTTCTTTTTTATTGTCTTGCTTCTGTCTCATTTCATTCTAGGAATTTTCTTTTGACATATTGAAGCTCACTGATTCTCTCCTTAGCTTTGTCCAGGTTACTAATAAGCCTATAAAAGGCATTGTTTATTTATGTCACAGTGTTTTGGATTTCTAACATTTTCTTTTGCTTCTTTCTTAGAGTTTCCACCTTTCTGATTATATTTTCCATGTGTTCTTGTATGTTATCTACTTTTTCTAATAGAGCCACTAATATACTAATCATACTTGAAATTTCTGTCTGATGATTCCACCACTGTGTCATATCTAGGATAGTTATGATGTTTGCTTTGGCCCTTAAGACTTTGTTTGCTTTCCCTTTAATATGTCTTGTAAATTTTGTCAAAAGCTGGGCATGTTGTACCACATAATAGGAACGGAGATAAACAGGTTTTAGTGTGAGGTTTAATCTGGCTTGGAGACAAGCTGTGTTTAGTATTTGCTGTACTGTACTTGTCTGAGTTTCCAAATATCTCTACTGTCCTTGTTTTGTCTCTCTTGTGTCTCAGAGATTCCCTACAAACTTCTTCTTAAGTGGAATCTGTGCCTTGTAGCTCTCTTAGCTGCAATCCACTGTTATTATCCTGAAGCACTGTTGATGTGGTATTAAGGCATAGTTGACAGGGAAGTATTCTATAATTCTATGAGTATCCTATAATTCTGTAATTATAGTGAGCCTGTGTCATTAAGCTGTTACCTTCACAGGTGTTTCTCAATTTTTGTCCCCTTGTAGGTAATAAAGAAATGCTTGAGAGGACTCAAATCAGATAATACCCCTTCTCCCATGTTGGATAAGTCTTTGATAAAGTCTTTCCCCTTGTTTAGTAGGCTTTTGCTATGAAGAATGCTGCGGGTATATTGGAAAATGGTTACCTTTTTCCTCTGTTAAAAACAAAAGTGTTTTTCTTGACTATTTACTGTGAGAACCTGCTGAGTCTCCAGGAGGCAAAAATCCACACAATTATGGAAGCCCCTTCCAATACTGCAGTCCCAAGATTGTATTACTCTCACAGTGGGCCATACTCTTGCCTTCAGCAGTGTGTCAAAGTTATCATTTAAATGTTCATACTTATATTAGAAATTTCCTGAAGTCCTAAGTATCTCTTACAGAGTTTGCTATATTTTCCATTCTTTTGATCTCAATATCAGCAATATTCCTTTACATTGTTTATTTGGAGCTGTTATTTGTTAATGCTTGACTTAATGCCAGACATTGGTTATAAAAACAAAAATTAGAAACTCTAGATAATATTATATTCTTCCACAAATGATTGACTTCTGAAAAGCAGTTTAAATTGAAGCAGATCACCTTTACCTACCCAGGACTAAGATATTTCAAGTCTCAGTGTTAGCCTTTCTGGGGTCACAGTTGAGAACCTGTGTGTCTACCTCAGCCCTTTCTCTTTGGTAGTCCAGTCCCCAAACTCCATAGTATTCACCTGTACTATGAGAATGTCAAAACCTTTACTTAAGTTTATACCTTTTAGTTGTCCATTCCTACTTGGATTTTAGACTCCCCTCATACAACTTACAAATTGCTAATTCTTTGAGGATAAAAATACTACAGAATGTCAAACTCACTATTTTGTTTTCCTTTGGATCTTGAATCCTCAAATTTTGACTATTTTATGGATTTTTCCCCCTGATTTGTGAATTCCCTGTTATCTCTGATATTTTGTGTGTTGCTTATGCTGTATTCCCTGGGCCACCTTGAAATTGAAAAATGTCTTGGGGCAAACTGTGGTGGAAAATGATGTACTCACCTCAATGCAAAAGATTAAAAAAAAAAAAAACAAATATTTTCACTTATTTTATGAGTCATTGCATGATTGCTCCACTTCCATTGTAATGAAAATCCTACTTCAAGTTTTAGAAATAAGCCCACTTTCTCAATTTCATCCCCATAAGCTTCTTTTCACACAGTGAAGATCCTCACTAAAATTTGTTTTATCTTTTATAAAATTTAATATAAATTATTTGGTCTTTATTTTATGTTTCCTTAGTTTATGCTACCATGAAGTAAGACATTCTTATTAACAGTAGCACTAAAACATTGCTGTTACAAAGTGAGGTTGTTGCAATACACCTTTGTCTTCATCAGACTATTCCATTTCAACCTGTAAAGCTATTATCACTAATCTATAGTTGTACTTGTAATATCATCCACTATATTTTCTTTTCTGGATGCATGCACATCAGGTATCTTTAAATAAAATATCTTATTTTAATTAAAACTCAATTGAGATCCAGGGTTTTATGTTCTTTAAAAACAGAGCTATGTGTTCTTCCAAGAAAATGGAAGACTGTTTTTTCCTTTTTTTTTTTTTTTCTTTTTTCTTTTTTTAGACAGAATCTTACTCTTGTCACCCAGGCTGGAGTGCAGTGGCACAATCACGGCAGCTCACTGCAACCTCCACTTACCAGGTTCAAGCAATTCTCCTGCCTCGGCCTCCAGTGGCTGAGACTACAGGCACTCGCCACCACGCCTGGCTAATTTTTGTATGTTTAGTAGAGGCAGGGTTTCATCATGTTGGCCAGGCTGGTCTCAAACTCCTGACCTCAGAAGATCCACCTGCCTTGGCCTCCCAAAGTGCTGGGATTACAGGTGTGGGCCACCACGCCTGGCCAGAGGACTGTTTTTGATCAAGACGATTAAATGCATCAAAAATGTTGACTTTTTCTTTTTTTATCAATTGAAAAAAAAAAAAAAAAAAAAAAAACAGGCCGAGTGCGGTGGCTTATGCCTGTAATCCCAGCACTTTGGGAGGCCAAGGCAGGCGGATCATGAGGTCAGGAGTCCGAGACCATCCTGGCGAACACAGTGAAACCCCGTCTCTGCTAAAAATACAAAAAAATTAGCCAGGCGTGGTGGCGGGCGCCTGTAGTCCCAGCTTCTAGGGAGGCTGAACCAGGAGAATGGCATGAACCTGGGAGGTGGCAGAGCTTACAGTGAGTGGAGATCACGCCACTGCACTCCAGCCTGGGCGACAGAGCGAGACTCCATCTCAGAAACAAAAACAAAAACAAACAAAAAAACCCCAGAGAATATAAATATGAATAATTACTTCCACTAAAATTAAAACAAAGCCAAGTGTAGTGGCTCATACCTATAAACCCAGAGCTTTGGGAGGCCAAGATAGGAGGATCACTTGAGGCTAGGAGTTTGACACCAGCCTGGACAATATAGTGAGACCCCATCTCTACAGTAAAATATTTAAAAAAAAATTCAGGTGTAGTGGCATGTGCCTATATTCCCTGCCACACTACACTACTTAAGAGATGGAGGTGAGGGGATCAATTAAGCCAGGGAGGTCAAGGTTGCAGTGAGCCATGATGGCACCAGTGCACTTCAGTCTGGGCAACAGAGCAAGATCTTATCTCAAAAAAATATATAAAAAATAAAATATCACCAAACTGAATTTTAAAATGTGCATCAAAATAAAAAATAAAATTTGATATAATGGAAAATTAAAATAACGCTAAAGGCTAAGCAACACAACACAATTTTTTCTAATTAATTAAATTGAGAATAGAGATAATAAAATTTATTTATTTTTTTTTATTTTTATTTTTTCAATAGATGATTTTATTTCCTTTGTATATATACCCAGTAGTGAGGTTGCTGAATCACATGGTAGTTATATTTTTAATTTTTTGAGGAATGTCCGTAGTGTTTTCCATAATGATTATACTAAATTATATTCCCACCAACAGTATGCAAGGGTTCCCTTTTCTCCACATCTTTACCAACACTTACTATTGTTTGTGTATCTTTTTTTTTTTTTTTTTATTATACTTTAAGTTCTAGGGTACATGTGCATAACGTGCAGGTTACATATGTATACATGTGCCATGTTGGTGTGCTGCACCCATCAACTCGTCAGCACCCATCAATTCATCATTTATATCAGGTATAACTCCCCAATGCAATCCCTCCCCCC